>NC_091316.1:5312702-5585202 GCF_038502225.1 Cherax quadricarinatus
AAAAATTTATAATAAATAAGAGGTACACACCTCTCGGTATATATTCTTGTGCCCAAATTTCACCTTTTTATTCACGGAGGGGTTTTCAACTCCAAGAATTTTCCCCAAAAAACCTACGGCTCACAGGTATTCCCACAAAGAAACTATGTTTCTTTTTATTCTTCAAACCCCTTCTTTACAACCAATGTATGACTCCCTGTAGGTGTTTTCAGTAAAAATTTTCCCAGAAGGGCAAGGGCAGAAAACCCTCCGCACTGTATTCCCCAAGTTTGTTTGGTATAACTGGCAATCTCTTTCTTCTCCGGCTTAGGCACTCATAACAACTCGATCCCCACCGTGTTGAGCTACCGTGTTGAGCACCGTGTTGAGCACCGCGTTGAGCACCGTGTTGAGCTACCGTGTTGAGCACCGTGTTGAGCTACCGTGTTGACCACAGTGTTGACCACCGTGTTGACCACCGTGTTGAACTACCGTGTTGAGAAACGGTGAGAAACCCTGTTGAGCTCCCGGTTGACCCCCGGGGACCCCGTGTTGAACTCCGTATTGACTGTGTGATACCGGTTGACCACCGTGTGAGCTACCGGTTGACCACCGGTTGACCACCGTGTTGAATACCTTTTGATACCGTGTTGATCCTGGACCCCGGGAGCTACCGTGTTGACCACAGTGTTGACCACCGTGTTGACCACCGTGTTGAACTACCGTGTTGAGCACCGTGTTGACCACCGTGTTGAGCTACCGTGTTGACCACCGTGTTGACCACCGTGTTGAACTACCGTATTGACTACCGTGTTGAGCTACCGTGTTGACCACCGTGTTGAGCTACCGTGTTGACCACCGTGTTGACCACCGTGTTGAGCTACCGTGTTGACCAACGTGTTGACCACCGTGTTGAGCTACCGTGTTGACCACCGTGTTGAGCTACCGTGTTGAGCTACCGTGTTGAGCTGCCGTGTTGACTTCTCTCATCATCCCTGATACCCTGGCTCGCACACCTCAACCGCCAGGTTATCAACCACAATCCACTTGGCCAACAATGAATAACGGGTGACAAAATGGGGGAACATTTCCTGGACAACCTGGAAAAGGGGGGGTCAAGCCCCCGGGCCCCGGTCGGACCAGGCCTCATGGGGATCAGAGCTGATCAACCGGCTGTTCGCGGGCTCATGAAACCCAACGTATGAGCCACCAAGCCCGGCGGGTCAGGTACCGACTTTGGTGCTTGCCCAGTGCCTGTTAAAGACAGCCAGGGCATTGGTAACCCCCCCTTTTATGCTGGGAGGCAAAAAAAACCCCCCCTGACATTATTGTATTGTCTCTTAATCAGGACCCCCCTGCTTTTCTTGGGGTTTTCATCGTCTGCCTTGAAAGATTTTTTAGGGGGCAATATTCCACCCCAGATGCAAGCGACCTAAAGAGTGCCATCATGGGCTTGGCATCCCTGGAAGGTTCAATCCATCCTGTCATTTTTCTAGGAGGGATTGATACAATGTTATTTTTTGAAGGTAAATCCTCCGACATGATCACCCCCGGGTCTTTGACGTTTTTTTCGCCATTTTGGGGCCCGGGAATTTGTTTTTACCTGAGAGTTTTAATTTTTTTTCCCCAACATTTGAAACATTTAATTCAATTTTTTTCAATTGAAATTTTTGGCCCCAACCTAGGTTAATGAAACACTGTCTGATTTGGGGGCACTGAAAAGAAAACAGGTGGAAAGAATCCTTTTAAATTCAGTATGAATAAAAAAGGAGGGGAGCATTGGTTTTTAACAAGTTTTGTGGCCCCAGATTTACTCTTTGACTACACATTTTTTTTCCCTTTTTTGGAAAACAATATCACCAATTTTTCCTTTATTCCCTTTCAATTTTGTCCCCAATATTCCCCTTTTCAACTTTTCAAATTTGTAAAAAACGCTTTCTTTTTTCTTCAGCATCAGGACCTTGTCGGGGACCCAGTATTTGGGGACAGACGGGGCACCTGCTCAAAACCCAGGCCCTGGGTTGTGTAATTGATGAGTTTTAATGGGTGGCGATCTTGCTTTTAGGACCCTTTTTAAAGATTTTTATGATTGGGGAAAGGGACGGTCTGTATTTTTGTATTTCTTTAGCCCCCCTTTTTGGGTGGGGCTATGTTTTTGTTTTTAGTAACTGTGGGGCGACCCCGTGTCCATCTCCCTCCATAGGATGTTAAAAAACATGATAGGGGCTTTGCAGTTCTTGATGAACACGGTTCCGGGGGTCTGGCCCGGAGTGCATGGGCATGTCATTTATCGCCTGTTCAAACAGGCGTCAGGGTAACATCGGATAGGCTTTGGGTTTTCCAAATTTTTGGCTCTTTCATAAAATTCATTTAAACTTCGACTCTCAGTCTGGTTGCGGCTAAAAATGAGTCATATTGGGGCGGAAACTACTCATTTCCGTTTTCATCTTGTAACCCCCCTTGTTTAAACCCCTACTGATGTTGTTTGATTTTTATAAGAAAAAAAAACTTTTGGGGTTTTTTGATTTATTTTTTGGAGTTGTTAGGGAAGACACAAAGAACAGTTAGGATTTTAAGAAACGTTTCCCCCAAGTAGGCTTCTTCGTCAAGTACAGAAAAGTTGATAGAAGCAGAAGATCTTGAAGACGATGTAATCAGTCCATCACCCTAAAATTTTAGGGGGCAGCCCCCAGTCTAGAAGAAACATAGATGAAACAATATCTTGCGGTATTTTATACCATTTTAATGTTCAACATGATTTTTTAGTTCTTCCCGATTCCTGCCCCTAAATTTCCTTTGCTAGTTCGTGCACTATTTTTTGACCAGTGTCCCCAGATTTAGATATTGACCTTTTTTTAGCCCTCTCACCTTTTCTCGCCGTAAAGGAGGCCCCTGTCTCTTTTACATCTCCCCCTTTTTCAGGAATAACCCTTTGAGCATCACAGTGCCCCCCAGTTAATCGCCTGGATTTTGGGGGTTTTTGGCGATCTTCTTACTTATATCGTTTAGGATTGGTTTACATGGTCTCTTTTGCGGTTGGGGCCCCCCATACATGTCTAACCCTGTTTTGTTATGATTGAGTAATTTTTTTATAGGGGACATTTCGTATCAGATCATCTTTTTAGTGAAGATGAGGTCAGTGTATTCTCCAGTCTAGTGGGCCCTTTTTTTTTGCTGGTTTAAATCGAATTTTTGTGCAGAGATTTAAAAGCTCGTGTGGGGGACTTCTCATCAGAGCTGCCCCCTGGTTTATCACTGAAACAACTTTTTTTTGTAATTTTCCCTCCATTTTAGGTGCCTCAAGTTGAAATCCCAGCAAAATGTTGGGGAAGGGATGCAGATTTTCCCGACAGTGGTAATTTTTTCATGTTCCCGGGAAATTTCTGGATTTGCATCCGAGGGTTTTAGACAACAATGACTAGGTTTTGGGTTTTGACCTTCGCTAAAAATTCCCCTACATCATTTGGGGCATTTAGCAGTTCCAGTAAATAAGTGATTTCAGAATGTACAGGCCAGCCCCTTTCTGGGTCTGTCTACTCTGTCACATCTGTATAGGCTGTAACCTGATCCATTTCGCTGTCCAAGTGATCCTTGCGTGGTTTCCCCAGGAAAGCCGCACATTGCCTTTGCTCTGGAAAGCAGTCCATGGATGAAAGGTATTTTGTTGTTTGTTGCTGGCTTTAGACCCTGTATATTTGCAAAGAAGAATGTCATCGGACTGGTGGTATTGTTGGTACTGGGGGGGGGGGATTTTTTTTCCGGCATTAGTATCTGTATCTGTTGGTTTGGAGTGGAGGCCATCGACTGTGGTTCCACTCCAGGAATGACTGGATTTGGTGTACGATTTCTGCCATTTCCTGCCAGATTACCCAAACTCCCGATACATCTGTCAAGTTCTTCCAATCTTTCAACTTTATCATTCCATGAATTGAGCATGGACACGGGGGTCGTCCCACAGTTACTAAAAACAACAGACATAGCCCCACTCCACAAAGGGGGCAGTAAAGCAACGGCAAAGAACTACAGACCAATAGCACTAACATCCCATATCATAAAAATCTTTGAAAGGGTCCTAAGAAGCAAGATCACCACCCATCTAGAAACCCATCAGTTACACAACCCAGGGCAACATGGGTTTAGAAGAGGTCGCTCCTGTCTGTCTCAACTATTGGATCACTACGACAAGGTCCTAAATACACTAGAAGACAAAAAGAATGCAGATGTGTTCGCATCGCTATTGGGCCGTGCGGACGTGCTGCGCAGTAGCTCCTGATTGAGTTGGCTTTTGCGCAGTGTTGACGTGTACTTGGCTCTGTGAAGACCTGTTTGCGCGTTCTCTACAATTGAAGCAAGATGCCCTCCATCGAGCAACTTTACCAACAGCTTAAGGAAGAATTGAGGTTGGCGAATATGGAAATTCGGCGACTGACCGAGGAAAACAAAAAGATTCGGAGTAGTCCTCCTGTTTTGAGTCCTCAGGTCAAGAAGGGAAACTGGTCAGTGGCTGGACAGCAGGGAAAGAAGTTGACGATCAAGAAGACGAATGGAAAGGTAGAAACGATGAAGAAGAAGGAGACTGCCGTGGAAACTGTTGTGGAAACATCCAATACATTCTCAGTGCTACCCGACGAATGTGAGTCGAATACTGGGAACGTCACGACGAAAGTTATTAAGGAAGGTACGAATATTGTTGTTGTTGGGGATAGCCAAGTTAGGTATATGGATAGGGCGTTCTGCTTGAAGGACAGGAGTAGGAGACAGAGAGTTTGCTTTCCTGGGGCTGGGATGGAGGATATTGTTAGCCATCTGGATGACATCATGAGAGGTAATGGGAGCAATCCTATTATCTGTCTCAGTGCTGGAGGCAACGATGTTGGCAGACGTAGGAGTGAGGACCTGATTAGCAGGTATAGGTCAGCAATAGAAATAATTAGAAGTAAGGGTGGGAACCCTCTCATATGTGGTATTTTGCCAAGGAGGGGAGTTGGAAGTGAATGGTTGTCCAGGGCAATTGGTGTCAATTGCTGGCTGGACAAATACTGTAAGGAAAATGCGGTAACATTCATTGACAACTGGGACCTCTTCTATGGCAGAAATGACATGTATGCCAGGGATGGGGTTCACTTATCTAGGTCTGGGGTGGGAGCACTGGCAACTGCAGTGGAGGGAGCAGTTAGGACTTTAAACTAGGAATAGTTAGTGGTATGGGTTTTGGCAGGAAAACAGTGAAGTTCCAGTGTAGTAATATTACGAGTTCTAGGGGAACTAGTAATAATAAGAACGAGATAGATATTGAAAAGCCAGGGACCTTGGGTGATAAGGACAGTAATAGGTTTAGTAGAAAAATAGAAATGAGCAGGAAGGGTAAAGAGAAAGGAGAGTCTTTCAATGTTTATTATGCTAATTGCCGTAGTGCTAGGAATAAGATGGACGAGTTGAGATTAGTTGCTAGTGTAGGTAACATTGATGTATTTGCCTTAACTGAGACGTGGTTTAATTCAAAAAGCCGGGACATGCCTGCGGAATGTCATATTCAGGGTTTTAAATTGTTCCAAGAAGATAGAAGTATTGGGAGGGGGGGTGGGGTGGCATTGTATGTCCGAGATCGCTTGAACTGTTGCATAAAAACGGGTATTAAGTCTGAAGTAACACATACAGAGTCTGTTTGGATAGAATTTTCAGAGGGGCATGAAAAACTGATTTTAGGAGTGATATACCGTCCCCCAAACTTAGATAGGGACCAAGGGAAACTACTATGGGAGGAAATTGTTAAGGCCACAAGGCACGATAATGTAGTAATTCTAGGAGACTTTAACTTTAGTCATGTTGATTGGAATTTCTTGACTGGGAATTTAGAATCATACGACTTCTTAGAAGTATTTCAGGATTATTTTTTGAAGCAGTTTGTGACAGAACCTACAAGGGGAAATAACCTGCTTGACTTAGTTATGGCAAACAATGAATCCCTTGTTAATAATTTAGAAATTTCAGAGGAACTGGGTGCTAGCGACCACAAATCAATTACATTTAGCATTGAATGGAAGTACGATAGTAGCGATAACTCAGTAACAGTCCCAGATTTTCGCTTAGCGATTACGATGGGCTTAGAGAACACTTATCATCTGTTGACTGGGGTAACGAAGTGAGATATCAATATGACAGTTTTCTGAACACTATACATGCTGCTCAAAGAGCGTTTATCCCATATAAAGAAATTAGATCAAATAGAAATGACCGAAAATGGATGAATAATAGGCTCAAATATCTACTAGGGCATAAGAAAGGAATTTATAGGCGTATCAAAAGAGGTGAGGGTCATCTTATGAATCAGTATATTGACATTAAGAGGGACATTAAAAAGGGGATAAGAAAAGCTAAAAGGGACTATGAAATTAAAGTTGCTAGGGATTCTAAAACTAACCCAAAAAGTTTTTTCCAGGTCTATAGAACAAAAGTTAGAGATAAGATAGGTCCCCTTAAAAATAACTATGGGCACCTTACTGACAAAGAGAATGAAATGTGCTTGATTTTAAATAATTATTTTCTCTCAGTTTTTACACAGGAAGACACTAACAATATTCCAGTAATTAATTTTTACAGTGGGCTAGAAGAAGATAAATTATGTAACATCACAGTCACTAGTGAGATGGTTGTGAAGCAGATAGACAGACTGAAGCAAAATAAGTCGCCGGGTCCTGATGAGGTTTTTTCAAGGGTTCTTAAGGAATGCAAAATGGAACTCTGTGAACCATTAACTAATATTTTTAATTTATCTCTTCAAACAGGTGTAGTGTCTGATATATGGAAGATGGCTAATGTAACTCCTATTTTTAAAACAGGGGACAAGTCGTTACCGTCAAATTATCGCCCAATAAGCCTGACCTCAATTGTAGGCAAATTACTAGAGTCAGTTATAGCTGAGATTATAAGAAGCCATCTCGATAAGCATAGCTTGATTAATGATACTCAGCATGGATTCACAAGAGGCCGGTCTTGTCTAACTAATTTATTAACTTTCTTCAGTAAAGCTTTTGAGGCTGTTGACCACATATGGACCAATATACTAGCCCCCCTTAAATCAGGGATAATCACAGATAGCACTACAGACCACTACCCTACCTTCCTCCTGACAAACATTAGTGAACCACCACTTGAATACAACAAAGTCTCATTTAGACTCCATGACGAGGCCTCAGTAAGGAAGTTCACAGCTGACCTAGAGACTGTTGATTGGCCTACAGAATTCTCCAAGGCCAATGGTATTGATGACTGGACAGACATCTTTCTTAACAAATTACTTAGACTGTACAACAAACATTGTCCTATAAAAACAAAACAGATCACAAACAAACGGCTTGGTTGCCCATGGCTAACCAGCACCATTCTGAAATCCATTGACAAGAAACACCAATATGAAAAGCAATATAGACAGGGCTTAATACACAATGATACTCTTAAACACTATTCATCAGCTCTCACCAAAGTAATAAAAAAAGCCAAACAACTATACTACTCCAGTAGATTCACAGACACTAGAGGAGATATAAAAAAACCTGGAAAACACTCTCTCAGATTCTAGGGACCCACAAACTGAGAAAAACCAAGAATATTGTCCTAACTAAACCTAATGAAACACCACTACATCCCACTGACACAGCTAACAAGATAAACAACTTCTTCTCAAACATAGGATCTAATCTCGCCAGTAAAATCCCACATACCAATGCCCATGCCGGGGACTACCTAGATGGAAATTTCCCTAATTCCTTCTATCTTGCACCAACTGAGCCCACGGAAGTCATTGAGATCATAAAGTCACTTAAAAATAACTCGGGGAATCTGTCTCATGTTTACCTGGAGTTTACCTGGAGAGAGTTCCGGGGGTCAACGCCCCCGCGGCCCGGTCTGAGACCAGGCCTCCTGGTGGATCAGAGCCTGATCAACCAGGCTGTTGCTGCTGGCTGCACGCAAACCAACATACGAGCCACAGCCCGGCTGATCCGGAACTGACTTTAGGTGCTTGTCCAGTGCCAGCTTGAAGACTGCCAGGGGTCTGTTGGTAATCCCCCTTATGTGTGCTGGGAGGCAGTTGAACAGTCTCGGGCCCCTGACACTTATTGTATGGTCTCTTAACGTGCTAGTGACACCCCTGCTTTTCATTGGGGGGATGGTGCATCGTCTGCCAAGTCTTTTGCTTTCGTAGTGGGTGATTTTCGTGTGCAAGTTCGGTACTAGTCCCTCTAGGATTTTCCAGGTGTATATAATCATGTATCTCTCCCTCCTGCGTTCCAGGGAATACAGGTTTAGGAACCTCAAGCGCTCCCAATAATTGAGGTGTTTTATCTCCGTTATGCGTGCCATGAAAGTTCTCTGTACATTTTCTAGGTCGGCAATTTCACCTGCCTTGAAAGGTGCTGTTAGTGTGCAGCAATATTCCAGCCTAGATAGAACAAGTGACCTGAAGAGTGTCATCATGGGCTTGGCCTCCCTAGTTTTGAAGGTTCTCATTATCCATCCTGTCATTTTTCTAGCAGATGCGATTGATACAATGTTATGTCCCACCATTACTGTACAAGCGAGCGGCCCATGTCCTTTTGCATGCTATTTCATTACTTTTTAACAAGTCAATAGAGACTAGCACCTTCCCGAAACTACTCAAGATGGCAAGGGTTACACCAATACATAAAGGTGGTGACCCTACAGACTTAAACAACTATAGGCCAATATCTAACTTACCATTGCTATCCAAAATCTTTGAGCAACTCGTGTACAAGAGACTGTATTCATTTATAACGGCTCAAAACATACTCAACCCCTGCCAGTTTGGATTCAGGAAAAATAAAAGCACTAATGATGCAATCATAAAAATGCTAGATCTGCTTTACACAGCATTGGAAAATAAGGAATATCCACTAGGAATTTGTATTGACCTAAGAAAAGCTTTTGACACAGTAAACCACGAAATCCTACTCCACAAACTTGACCACCACGGTATAAGAGGCCATGCGCTTGCTTATTTCAAATCTTACATTACTAATAGGTATCAGTACGTCACCATTAAAGACACAGCATCAGCAACACGGCCACTTGATACTGGAGTTCCGCAGGGAAGTGTCCTTGGTCCCCTGCTCTTCCTCATATACATCAATGACCTTCCAAACGTATCCCAACACCTGAAACCCATTCTCTTTGCTGATGACACGACTTATGTCATCTCTGGAGTTTACCTGGAGAGAGTTTCGGGGGTCAATGCCCCCGCGGCCCGGTCTGTGACCAGGCCTCCTGGTGGATCAGCGCCTGATCAACCAGGCTGTTGCTGCTGGCTGCACGCAAACCAACGTACGAGCCACAGCCCAGCTGATCAGGAACTGACTTTAGGTGCTTGTCCAGTGCCAGCTTGAAGACTGCCAGGGGTCTGTTGGTAATCCCCCTTATGTGTGCTGGGAGGCAGTTGAACAGTCTCGGGCCCCTGACACTTATTGTATGGTCTCTTAACGTGCTAGTGACACCCCTGCTTTTCATTGGGGGGATGGTGCATCGTCTGCCAAGTCTTTTGCTTTCGTAGTGAGTGATTTTCGTGTGCAAGTTCGGTACTAGTCCCTCTAGGATTTTCCAGGTGTATATAATCATGTATCTCTCCCTCCTGCGTTCCAGGGAATACAGGTTTAGAAACCTCAGGCGCTCCCAGTAATTGAGGCGTTTTATCTCCGTTATGCGCGCCGTGAAAGTTCTCTGTACATTTTCTAGGTCGGCAATTTCACCTGCCTTGAAAGGTGCTGTTAGAGTGCAGCAATATTCCAGCCTAGATAGAACAAGTGACCTGAAGAGTGTCATCATGGGCTTGGCCTCCCTAGTTTTGAAGGTTCTCATTATCCATCCTGTCATTTTTCTAGCAGATGCGATTGATACAATGTTATGGTCCTTGAAGGTGAGATCCTCCGACATAATCACTCCCAGGTCTTTGACGTTGGTGTTTCGCTCTATTTTGTGGCCAGAATTTGTTTTGTACTCTGATGAAGATTTAATTTCCTCATGTTTACCATATCTGAGTAATTGAAATTTCTCATCGTTGAACTTCATATTGTTTTCTGCAGCCCACTGAAAGATTTGGTTGATGTCCGCCTGGAGCCTTGCAGTGTCTGCAATGGAAGACACTGTCATGCAGATTCGGGTGTCATCTGCAAAGGAAGACACGGTGCTGTGGCTGACATCCTTGCCACCCTCAACACCATTGTGAATGAGGAGTTGATTAAAATATCGACTTGGATGACAGCCAATAAACTTACGCTTAACACTGACAAAACCTACTATATTATGTTTGGTAGCAGAGCAGGAGATGCACAAATTAACATTAAGATTGACAACACTCTAATTACCAGAAATAATGGGGGAAAATTCCTAGGCTTATACCTTGACAACAACCTGAATTTCAGCACCCATATCCAGCATATAGCCAAAAAAGTATCCAAAACGGTTGGGATCCTCTCCAAGATACGATACTACGTGCCGCAAAATGCCCTTCTCACACTATACCACTCACTTATTTATCCATACCTCACCTATGCTATTTGTGCTTGGGGATCAACTGCAGCAACACACCTAAAGCCAATAATAACCCAACAAAAAGCTGCAGTAAGAATAATCACTAAATCCCATCCCTGGCAACACACCCCCCCCCACTCTTCATAGACCTAAACTTACTCCCAGTTCAGTACATCCACACTTACTACTGTGCAATCTATATCTACAGGGCCTTAAACTCTAATATCAACCTTGACCTAAAACGCTTTCTTGATAGTTGTGACAGAACCCACAGGCATAACACCAGACACAAACATCTCTACGACATTCCCCGTGTCCGACTAAACCTTTACAAAAATTCAATGTATGTCAAAGGCCCTAAAATCTGGAATACCCTACCTGAGAACTCTAGAACTGCAGACACATTCATCACCTTCAAAAACTACCATTAGAAAACATCTTATCTCCCTGATACACCCTGTCAACTAACTACACAAATACCACCTGGTGGTTCACACTTACACTCGCTCACTCATTTGACCATAAACAGAAATATTAATCTCAGTCTTAAAATAATGAATCCTGTGATACTCCAATACTGAAACTATATACTGTGCCAAAACAAAAGCATTCACATTGCTAAACTCATAAACTAGTATTTAGTCACTTAGCCATAATACCAACTTACCTCATAATTTGTAATATTTTACATTTAAGAATAAAACTAAGTATGCCCGAAATGCCTAGCCATGCTAAGCGTTCTAGTGGTACACTGTAATCACAATTTTACTACATGTAAACCAAACAATAACCAAATTTCTGTAAACTCAGCATTGTAATCCTTATAGAGAATAAACTTTGAATTGAATTGAATTGAACAAAGTCTCATTTAGACTCCATGACGAGGCCTCAGTAAGGAAGTTCACAGCTGACCTAGAGACTGTTGACTGGCCTACAGAATTCTCCAAGGCCAATGGTATTGATGACTGGACAGACATTTTTCTTAACAAATTACTTAGACTATACAACAAACATTGTCCTATAAAAACAAAACAGATCACAAACAAACGGCTTGGTTGCCCATGGCTAACCAGCACCATTCTGAAATCCATTGACAAGAAACACCAATATGAAAAGCAATATAGACAAGGCTTAATACACAAAGATATTCTTAAACACTATTCATCAGCTCTCACTAAAGTAATAAAGAAAGCCAAACAACTATACTACTCCAGTAGATTCACAGACACTAGAGGAGATATAAAAAAGACCTGGAAAATACTCTCTCAGATTCTAGGGACCCACAAACTGAGAAAAACCAAGAATATTGTCCTAACTAAACCTAATGAAACACCACTACATCCCACTGACACAGCTAACAAGATAAACGACTTCTTCTCAACCATAGGATCTAATCTCGCCAGTAAAATCCCACATACTAATGCCCATGCCGGGGGACTACCTAGATGGGAATTTCCCTAATTCCTTCTATCTTGCACCAACTGAGCCCACGGAAGTCACCGAGATTATAAAGTCACTTAAAAATAACTCGGGGAATCTGTCTCATGTCCCACCATTACTGTACAAGCGAGCGGCCCATGTCCTTTCGCATGCTATTTCATTACTCTTTAACAAGTCACTAGAGACTAGCACCTTCCCGAAACTACTCAAGATGGCAAGGGTTACACCAATACATAAAGGTGGTGACCCTACAGACTTAAACAACTATAGGCCAATATCTAACTTACCATTGCTATCCAAAATATTTGAGAAACTCGTGCACAAGAGACTGTATTCATTTATAACAGCTCAAAACATACTCAACCCCTGCCAATTTGGATTCAGGAAAAATAAAAGCACTAATGATGCAATCATAAAAATGCTAGATCTGCTTTACACAGCGTTGGAAAATAAGGAATATCCACTAGGAATTTTTATTGACCTAAGAAAAGCTTTTGACACAGTAGACCACGACATCCTACTCCACAAACTTGATCATTACGGTATAAGAGGCCATGCGCTTGCTTATTTCAAATCTTACATTACTAATAGGTATCAGTACGTCACCATTAAAGACACAGCATCAGCAACACGGCCACTTGATACTGGAGTTCCGCAGGGAAGTGTCCTTGGTCCCCTGCTCTTCCTCATATACATCAATGACCTTCCAAACGTATCCCAACACCTGAAACCCATTCTCTTTGCTGATGACACGACTTATGTCATCTCTCACCCTAATCTTGCCACCCTCAACACCATTGTGAATGAGGAGCTGATTAAAATATCGACTTGGATGACAGCCAATAAACTTACGCTTAACACTGACAAAACCTACTATATTATGTTTGGTAGCAGAGCAGGAGATGCACAAATTAACATTAAGATTGACAACACTCTAATTACCAGAAATAATGGGGGAAAATTCCTAGGCTTATACCTTGACAACAACCTGAATTTCAGCACCCATATCCAGCATATAACCAAAAAAGTATCCAAAACGGTTGGGATCCTCTCCAAGATACGATACTACGTGCCGCAAAATGCCCTTCTCACACTATACCACTCACTTATTTATCCATACCTCACCTATGCTATTTGTGCTTGGGGATCAACTGCAGCAACACACCTAAAGCCAATAATAACCCAACAAAAAGCTGCAGTTAGAATAATCACTAAATCCCATCCCTGGCAACACACCCCCCCCACTCTTCATAGACCTAAACTTACTCCCAGTTCAGTACATCTACACTTACTACTGTGCAATCTACATCTACAGGGCCTTAAACTCTAATATCGACCTTGACCTAAAACGCTTTCTTGATAGTTGTGACAGAACTCACAGGCATAACACCAGACACAAACATCTCTACGACATTCCCCGTGTCCGACTAAACCTTTACAAAAATTCAATGTATGTCAAAGGCCCTAAATCTGGAATACCCTACCTGAGAACTCTAGAACTGCAGACACATTCATCACCTTCAAAACTACCATTAGAAAACATCTTATCTCCCTGATACACCCTGTCAACTAACTACACGAATACCACCTGGTGGTTCACACTTACACTCACTCACCCATTTGACCATAAACAGAAATATTAATCTCAATCTTAAAATAATGATTCCTGTGATACTCCAATACTGAAACTATGTACTGTGCCAAAACAAAAGCATTCACATTGCTAAACTTACAAACTAGTATTTAGTCACTTAGCCATAATACCAACTTACCTCATAATTTGTAATATTTTACAATTAAGAATAAAACTAAGTATGCCCTAAATGCCTAGCCATGCTAAGCGTTCTAGTGGTACACTCTGTAATCACAATTTTACTACATGTAAACCACACAATAACCAAATTTCTGTAAACTCAGCATTGTAATCCTTATAGAGAATAAACTTTGAATTTGAATTTGAATTTGTATATGGTTCTCAGCCGACATACATCTACACCTGTGGTCCCCAGCCATCGTCCATCCTCACCTGTGGTCCCCAGCCATCATCCATCTTCACATGTGGTCCCCAGCCATCGTTCATCCTCACCAATGGTCCCCAGCCATTGTTCATCCTCACCTGTGGTCCCCAGCCATCGTTCATCCTCACCTGTGGTCCCCAGCCATCGTCCATCCTCACCTGTGGTGGCAAGCTATCGTCCAACCTCACCTGTGGTCCCCAACCATTATCCATCTTCACCTGTGATCCAAAGCCATTGTCCTTCTGCACCTGTGGTCCCCAGCCATTGTCCTTCTGCACCTGTGGTCCCCAGTTAATGTTTAACCATGTCTATGGTCCCTAGCCATCAGCCATGGTCCCAGGCCATTGATTGGCACCTATGGTTCTCAGCCATCGTCCAACCATGCCCATTGTCCCCATCCATTGTCCATGCTCATGATCCCCAGTCATCATCCATCTGCACCCATGGTCCCAGGTCATTGTCCATCTGCACCTGTGGTTCCCAGCTACTGTCGAGCTGCACCAGTGGACTCCAGCCTGAGTGCATCCACAGCTGTGAACCCTAACCATTGTCCATCTGCTGCCTTGGACTCCAGCTGTCTTCCATCTGCACCAGGGGACCCAAGTCATTGCCCATCTGCATTCCTGCACTGTCATTTATGTCTATTTACACCTGCGAGCTTAAGGTACACCGTCATTTAGCATCTGTGGTTACCCCTCATCATACATCCACACCTGTGGTCCCCAGCTGTTGTACATCCACACTCATCGTTCCAAGCCATTGTACATCCATGGTCCTTGTTCCTAGCCATCGTGCATCCATACCCGTGGTTCCCAGCAGTCATAAATCCACACCCATGGTCGCCATCCAATGTACATCCACACCCATGGTCCCCAGTTGTCGTACATCTACAAATGTGGTCCCCAGTGGTTACAAATCTGCATCCATGCTCCTCATCCACTGTCCATCCATAGCAGGCTCCACACACCATATAAGAACATAAAGAGCACTGCAGCAGGCCTATTGGCCCATGCTATGCAACTCAAACCAATCAGGTGCAATACAGTCAGGTGCACTGGTGAGCTCGCATACTGCCCACCTGTACCTGAGGGCTCTAGCACAAACTCCCGCTGCACCTGTGGGTTCTGATACATTGTCCAGCTGCATCGGTTGGCTCTAACACATTATCCAGCTGGACTAGTGGGCTCCAGCACACCGTCCAGCTGCACCTGTGGGTTCCAGTACATCGACCAACTGCATCTGTGGGATCCAGCTCATTGTCCAGCTACTCCAGTGAATCATTCAACTGCACCTGGGGGCTCCAGCACATCGACCAACTGCAACTGTGGGCTCCAGCACATTGGCTAGCTGTACCTGTGGGCTTCAGCACATCCAATTGCATTTGGGGGATCCAGCACGTTGACCAGCTGCACCAGTGGGCTCCAGCGCATTGTCCAATTGTTCCAGTGGGCTCCAACATATCCAACTGCACCTGGGGGCTCCAGTACATTGTCCCACTGCAGCTGTGGGCTCCAGCACACCGTCCAGCTGTACCGGTGAGCTGCACCTGTGGGCGCCAGTACACCATCCAGCTGCACCTGTAGGCTCCAGTACACCGCCCACCTGCACCTGTGGGCTCCAACACACTGGTCACCTGCACCTGTGGGCTCTGATACATCGTTCAGCTGCACCTGTGGGCCCCAACACTGTCCAATTGCATCAGTGGGCTCCAGCACACCATGCAGCTTACCTGTGGGATCCAGTACACGGTCTAGCTGCACCTGTGGGCTGTCCAGCTGTACCTGTGGCTTTGGCACACAATCTATCTGTATCTGTGGTGCTGAAGAGCACTGATCATCTGCATCTGTGGGCTCTGGCACACTGTCTAGCTGCATCTATGCACCTGGGCAGTGTGTATGCCATCTTTTTTTTATCTAGCTACATCTGTGGGCGCTAGCACAACTGTTCACAAGTGTGAAACTTGCTTCAACATCCATTCACCTTACAAGTGCAACACCCAGATGTAAAAATAGGTCTTAGCCCAATTACAGAAATCAACAATTTCTTTAGCCTCTGAACAGCATTCAATCATACTCAAAGGCCACAATTTTGGGAGTCAGAACAGTATTACTGTCATAGCTCAACTTCTGATAATATTTATGCTGTCTTAATTTTGTCAAGCTTGCCCTTGTCCTGGTATTCCAGCTACTGATCCATGCTGGCAAACTTAAAAGCAATACATCTAATGGTGCTTAACTGTTACATATGCCATATATAATAAAGTGTGCCTTTATTGTATCAGACCAGTGCTGTGACAATGTACACAAAATAAATTAATGAGGACATTAATCAATACAAACCTGCTTATTTTGAAAACCTCTGGATGATTCATTATCCTTTTGAAAGACTTGAGATGCAATTTAAACAGTTCCCCAGCACAACCACCAAATTTCACAACTGCTTCTAAGGATTTACCACAACACCCCATTTTGTAATTGACAATGCCATACACGACACGAACATCTGATGTGCCACAGTATGCATTCATCTAGTCTCATTCTTTCTTACCTAGAGATAGTTCCGGGGGTCAACGCCCCCTCGGCCCGGTCTGTGACCAGGCCTCATGGTGGATCAGAGCCTGACCAACCAGGCTGTTACTGCTGGCTGCACGCAATCCAATGTACAAGCCACAGCCCAGCTGGTCAGGTACCGACTTTAAGTGCTTGTCCAGTGCCTACTTGAAGACAGCCAGGGGTCTATTGGTAATACCCCTTATGTATGCTGGGAGGCAGTTGAACAGTCTCGGGCCCCTAACACTTATTGTGTTGTCTCTTAACGTGCTAGTGACACCCCTGCTTTTCATTGGGGGGGATGTTGCAACGTCTGCCGAGTCTTGTTTCGTAGTGAGTGATTTTCGTGTGCAAGTTCGGTACTAGTCCCTCTATGATTTTCCAGGTGTATATAATCATGTATCTCTCCCGCCTGCATTCCAGGAAGTACAGGTTCAGGAACTTCAAGCGCTCCCAGTAATTGAGGTGTTTTATCTCCATTATGCGCACCTTGAAGGTTCTCTGTACATTTTCTAGGTCAGCAATTTCACCTGCCTTGAAAAGTGTTGTTAGTGTGCAGCAATATTCCAGCCTAGATAGAACAAGCGACCTGAAGTGTCATCATGGGCTTGGCATCCCTAGTTTTGAAGGTTCGCATTATCCATCCTGTCATTTTTCTAGCAGATGCGATTGATACAGTGTTATGGTCCTTGAAAGTGAGATCCTCCGACATGATCACTCCCAGGTCTTTGACGTTGGCTTTCCCTCTATTTTGTGGCTGGAATTTGTTTTGTACTCTTATGAAGTTTTAATTTCCTCATGTTTACCATATCGGAGTAATTGAAATTTCTCATCGTTGAACTTCATATTGTTTTCTGCAGCCCATTGAAAGATTTGGTTGATGTCCGCCTGGAGCCTTGTAGTGTCTGCAATGGAAGATACTGTCATGCAGATTCGGGTGTCATCTGCAAAGGAAGACACGGTGCTGTGACTGACATCCTTGTCTATGTCAGATATGAGGATGAGAAACAAGATGGGAGCGAGTACTGTGCCTTGTGGAACAGAGCTTTTCACTGTAGCTGCCTTAGACTTTACTCTGTTGACTACTACTCTTTGTGTTCTGTTTGTGAGGAAATTATAGATCCATCTATCAACTTTTCCTGTTATTCCTTTAGCACTCATTTTGTGCGCTGTTACGCACACAACACCAACACAGACCCCAACTTATGCCTAGAACAGATTAACTCGGTGGCGCTCGATGTATGCACAAGGCTTATTCCTCTAAGAAAAAGGAGGAGTAGATGTAAAATAGAAAGGGACAGGTGCTCCCTTTACAGGCGACGGAAAAGAATAACAGAGGGCTAAAAGAGGTCAATATATCTGAAAGGCGTAGGGAGACACTGGTCAGATAAACAGCAAGCATCGAACTTAGGCTAAAGGAATCTTATAGGAGTCAGGAATCGCGGGAAGAACTAAAAGCCATAAATGAAATCGAAAGAAACCCAAAGTATTTCTTCTCCTATGCCAATTCAAAGTCGAGAACAACGTCCAGTATTGGGCCCCTGCTTAAACAAGATGGGTCCTACACAGATGACAGCAAGGAAATGAGTGAGCTACTCAAGTCCCAATATGACTCAGTTTTTAGCAAGCCGCTGACCGGACTGAGAGTCGAAGATCAAAATGAATTTTTTATGAGAGAGCCACAGAATTTGGTTAACACAAGCCTATCTGATGTTATCCTGACGCCAAATGACTTCAAACAGGCGATAAATGACATGCCCATGCACTCTGCCCCAGGGCCAGACTCATGGAACTCCGTGTTCATCAAGAACTGCAGGAAGCCCCTCTCACGAGCTTTTACCATCCTATGGAGAGGGAGCATGGACACGGGGGTCGTCCCACAGTTACTAAAAACAACAGACATAGCCCCGCTCCACAAAGGGGGCAGTAAAGCAACAGCAAAGAACTACAGACCGATAGCACTAACATCCCATATCATAAAAATCTTTGAAAGGGTCCTAAGAAGCAAGGTCACCACCCATCTAGAAACCCATCAATTACACAACCCAGGGCAATATGGGTTTAGAACAGGTCGCTCCTGTCTGTCTCAACTATTGGATCACTACGACAAGATCCTAGATGCACTAGAAGACAAAAAGAATGCAGATGTAATTTATAAAGACTTTGCAAAAGCCTTCGACAAGTGTGACCATGGCGTAATAGCGCACAAAATGCGTGCTAAAGGAATAACAGGAAAAGTCGGTCGATGGATCTATAATTTCCTCACTAACAGAACACAGAGAGTAGTAGTCAACAGAGTAAAGTCCGAGGCAGCTACGGTGAAAAGCTCTGTTCCACAGGGCACAGTACTTGCTCCCATCTTGTTCCTCATCCTCATATCTGACATAGACAAGGATGTCAGCCACAGCACCCTGTCTTATTTGCAGATGACACCCGAATCTGCATGACAGTGTCTTCCATTGCAGACACTGCAAGGCTCCAGGCGGACATCAACCAAATCTTTCAGTGGGCTGCTGAAAACAATATGAAGTTTAACGATGAGAAATTTCAATTACTCAGATATGGCAAACACGAGGAAATTAAATCATCATCAGAGTACAAAACAAATTCTGGCCACAAAATAGAGCAAAACACCAACGTCAAAGACCTGGGAGTGATCATGTCGGAGGATCTCGCCTTCAAGGACCATAACATTGTATCAATCACATCTGCTAGAAAAATGACAGGATGGATAATGCAAACCTTCAAAACTAGGGATGCCAAGCCCATGATGACACTCTTCAGGTCACTTGTTCTATCTAGGCTGGAATATTGCTGCATACTAACAGCACCTTTCAAGGCAGGTGAAATTGCTGACCTAGAAAATGTACAGAGAACCTTCACAGCGCGCATAACGAAGATAAAACACCTCAATTACTGGGAGCGCTTGAGGTTCCTGAACCTGTATTCCCTGGAACGTAGGCGGGAGAGATACATGATTATATACACCTGGAAAATCCTAGAGGGACTAGTACCGAACTTGCACACGAAAATCACTCACTACGAAAGCAAAAGACTTGGCAGACGATGCAACATCCCCCCAATGAAAAGCAGGGGTGTCACTAGCACGTTAAGAGACCATACAATAAGTGTCAGGGGCCCGAGACTGTTCAACTGCCTCCCAGCATACATAAGGGGGATTACCAACAGACCCTTGGCAGTCTTCAAGCTGGCACTGGACAAGCACCTAAAGTCGGTTCCTGACCAGCCGGGCTGTGGCTCGTACGTTGGTTTGCGTGCAGCCAACAGTAACAGCCTGGTTGGTCAGGCTCTGATCCACCAGGAGGCCTGGTCACAGGCCGGGGCCGCGGGGGCGTTGACCTCCGGAACTCTCTCCAGGTAAACTCCAGGTCACACTTGTCGAAGGCTTTTGCAAAGTCTTTTATATATTACATCTGCATTCTTTTTGTCTTCTAGTGCATCTAGGATCTTGTCGTAGTGATCCAGTAATTGGGACAGACAGGAGCTACCTGCTCTAAACCCATGTTGCCCTGGGTTGTGTAACTGATGGACAGATGAAGTAGGCCTGAGCTTGCTGCCATCTGCAAATATAAGATCAAGCATCTCAATGAGCCTTTGGGGCAGGCAGATGGCAGACCAGAGGCCCATCTTCTTCCTAATGAGCCCCGTGAGGGCGGGGAATGTGGCTAGGGGCCTAGGACAGTTGGTCCCAAAGATGAGGGGCTGTACCTCCTCCTCCCATGGGAGACTTACGTCTCGAGATACTCCCCAGATAGGGTAGCCAAGGCCGGGTCACCACTACTGAAAAGACCTGGGCCAGGAGAGTACTGGCGAATAAAAAAAAACTGGATGGATATCTAGATGGGTGGCGATCTTGCCTCTTGTGGACCCTTTCAGAGATTTTTTTATATGGGATGTTAGTGCTATCGGTCTGCAATTCTTGCTATTGCTTCCTACTGCCCCTTGTGGAGACGGGGGTGTCTGTTTCTTTAAATCATGGATGACTCTGTCCATGCCCTCCATAGAATGGTAAAAGCACATGATAGGGTTTCTTGCAGTTCTTGATGAACACGGAGTTCCAGAGTCTGCCCTGGCAGAATGCATAGGTAATGTCATTTGATTGTCTGAAGTCATTTATGTCAGACAGTACTCTGACAGGCTTGTGTTTAATAAATTCCGTGGTTTCTCATAAAAATTAATTTGTGAACTTCGACTCAGTCTGGTTAAGGCCAAAAACTGAGTCATATTGGGACTGAGTAGCTCACTCATTTCCTGCTGTCATCTGTAGGACGATTTTGTTTAAGTGCGGGCCTACTGATGTTGCTCCTGACTTGATTGGGCATATAAGAAAAGAAATACTTTGGGTTTCTTTGATTTCATTTATGACTTTTAGTTCTTCCCAAGACTCCTGACTCCTATAAGGTCTCTTTAGCCTGCTGATGTTTGCTATTTCTCTGACTAGTGACTCATGCATTTCAGATATATTGGCCTCTTTTGCCGCTGTTATTTTTTTTCTGTCGACTTGTAAAGGAGCGCTGTCTATATTTTTACATCTACTCTTCCTTTTCTTAAAGGGAATAAGCCTTGAGCATACATCATGCCACAGAGTTAATCTGTCTCTAGGCATGTTGGGGTCTGTGTTGTTTAGTCTATATCTCTTCCCAGTTTATATCAAGTTTAGGACTTGGTTTACTTAGTAAACATAGAATTATCATACATAGCAAAGGCGTGTAGAGGAACTAGATAACCTAAAAGCCAGAGAGCATTCTATTTCATTGGGGTCCTACTTTATGTTTTTGTTATTGAAGTGAATCTGTGAAGGCTCCTCGTGACTTAAATCATTTTAATCTGGTCTGGGCTTCGCGCATACATGTCTTGAAACTCTCGATTATGTTGTGATCTGAGTATGTTGTTTTTGATATGGGTGATATCTAATAGATCATCAGTGTTAGTAAAGGACTGGTCTGAAGGTATCTCCAGTCTATAGGCTTTCCCATTATCGTTGGTTTGCTGAATTTTGTGCAGAGATTTAAAGTTTGTATGTGTGTGTGTGTGAGAGAGGTAGAGAGAGAGAGAGAGAGAGAGAGAAAGAGAGAGAGAGAGAGAGAGAGAGAGAGAGAGAGAGAGAGAGAGAGAGAGAGAGAGAGAGAGAGAGGAGAGAGAGAGAGAGAGAAGAGAGAGTTCCCTGTCAGAGCTCCTCCTGGTGTTATCACTGCAACATTATTTGCTATATTCCTCCATTTTAGGTGCCTGCTGAAATCCCTAGGAGCAAGATGTTGAGGGCAGGAGCTGAAGATTTTCCAGAGTAATAATTCTCACAGCTGTCTGGAATTGTTGGGACGTTGCATCCGGAGGCTTGTATACTTCCAATACATTTGAGGCATTGAGCAGTTCTGTGCGATATAGGCCAACCCTCCCTTTGCCTGTTCACTCTGTCGTGTCTGTATAGGCTGCAACCTAGATCCAGCTCAGTTGTCCAAGTGATCCTTGTGGGTCTGTGAACCTGCAAAACATTGCATTTGCCTCTGCAATAGGCTTATTTCGATTGTGGGTCCTTTGGTCCTCTCTCAGGATGCCACTTGCATGACTGTCTGTTAACATCCATGTACCTATATTGCAAGGTGAACTGGGACAATAGGTATGAGGACAGATTCTTATAACTTTGAGTCTCATACATGCCTGCTATCAAAGCCACTCAACATCCCCAGGTATGTTTATCCCATCAAAACAGATTCCTGATACGTGTCCTATTATAACTCAACCCAGCTCATACCGCTGGCATGTGTCCTATCACAGATCAGGAACTCTGGCTGGAGTCTCATCACAGCTCACACTCCCGACATGCCTTACCAATGCCTCGAATTCCAGGCATGAGTCCTATCATAGCTATAATAATAATATCTTATTTCTACAAGGTATGCAGGCCTAGCTGACATCAATGACATACCATGCAGAGCGCTTGTTGGTGCAAGTGGATTCTATCTCACATTGGCCAGATGCATGATAGAACTGATGAATTGGCTAAGCTGTATGCTTTCAAAGAGGAGAAGCCAATAGTTAGCAAAGCCTGAGAACAATTATACGAGAAGAACTTCAACTGAACTTCATTGACCAAGGGCCTTAGATTCTAGGAGACTGGACATGTCAATCCATCTATCATCATTTCATCTTGCAGGGAGGAGCCAGTTATTGTCTATGGTGCATCCAACAAGATAAGCAGACTCTTGATGTCACTACTGCTCGGCCTCCGGGCTGGGTTACAAGTATCTTTTGGTAAGGCTAGGATCAGCAGACCCAACGAAATGTAAATCCTACAGATGGATCATTGTCACACCTTTGCGTCATTATGTACTGGAGTGCTATAAAATTAATGAATTTAGAGATAACTCACTCAAGAAATGTAGCTAAGCATTTTATCCACAGTTGTATATTACAGACCATTCTGAGAAATAATTCTGACTTTGCTAGCTGTAAATCTACCGGAGTTCATTACCTTTTGTAACTAGTTCAGCTATCATAACTTTGGGGTCCAGTCACTGGACCCATTATGTACCTTGTAATCTTTTTGACTAATGCCCACAGGATGGGTATGGGGTATAAAGATATTAAACTAAAGTGTGTGTGTGTGTGTGTGTGTGTGTGTGTGTGTGTGTGTGTGTGTGTGTGTGTGTGTGTGTGTGTGTGTGTGTGTGTGTGTGTGTGTGTGTGTGTGTGTGTGTGTGTGTGTGTGTGTGTGACTTAACAATCAATATTTGCACCAATAACTCATTGTAGTTGTGACTGGGTGGAAGTGTGAATTGCTCATTACTTCATAATTTGTTCATGATTGTAGCCAAAGTAAAACGTGCTAACCATTCCACAGAATCTACACTTTGGGTAACTTCTTGTGATTTCCATTATCTCTTGTACCCAGTTCAGCCATCAAACTTGGGGCCCAGTCCCTGACCCATTACGTACCTCTGTAATCTGTAACACCTTGTAACTTGTCATGATTGTGACCAGACTTCACTCCTGGAGTTCATTACCTTGTAAATTGTGAGTTCATTACCTTGTAAATTGTGAGTTCATTACCTTGTAAGCCAGAGTTCATTACCTCTGTAATTTGCTCAGCTATCAAAATCCTTGGAGTCCAGTCCTGACCAATTATGTACCCTGTAATCTTTTGACTACCGCCCAGGATGGGTAAGGCATAATAACATATTAAACTAACTAACTACGTGTGTATGTATGTGTTGTATGCTCGTGTGCACAGGCCTCGTGTGGGTGTATGACCATTTAATACCTGCATTTATAACTGATTAATAACTGATTACAATTGTTACTGGCATTGACGTGTCAGTGGCTCATTACTTGTAATTTGTTCATGATTGTAACCATGTATAGGTGTGGTGATGATTCATACCTTTGTATCTTGCCATGATTGTGACTCAGATCTACCTGGAGTCTCATTACCTTTGCAACTAGTTCAGCCACTATAACTTGGGGTCCAGTTATTATTATTATAATCAAAAAGAAGCGCTAAGCCACAAGGCTATATAGCTGGGTCCAGTTCCTGACCCATTATGTACCTTCAATCTTTTGACTAATGCCCACAGGATGGTATAGGGTGCGTAATATATATATACTTCATGTGGGATTTTTTTAAATTACATGCAGCATATTAATGTACATGCATTATTCATACATGCCTTATTTATAAATATTTTCTTAGGTAGTATCACAAGATATGGTATTTCTTAATCTCATACAAATATATTAAATGTATAATACATTAAAGACCATTTCACTAGTTAAGGAAAACAAATAAAAAATTCATTCAAAATTTTATTATATATATACATATAATTCAACCTTATGAAGTATAAAAAGCTGATGACTAAATCATATATCTATATGTAGAAGTAGCTCTTAAAGGCGCAAGGACGCACTCTAAAGGCAACATTGATGTATTGTGCTCGTGTTTGAATACAAAATCAGTAAGGTTGTGAAACACGCACACTATATTAGCAGTAAAAATCAAGCATCGCCATTGCGTGGTGTTAATATATAATGTTTCTGCCTGCAAACCGTGGACAAAGAGCGAGTCATATGCAAAACTGCATGCTCGTGCTTCCAAACTCCTCGATACCTGGCGATATCTCTCCTGTAACATGCAGAACAGCTGGCCTGCTGACGAAATTGATACTGTTTGGGTCCATGCATTATCCTAATAACACAGCATTCCTGCCGCAGTCGGAGGAATATCCTGATTTCGAAGGCAATAGACCAGGCGAGTAGCAGAGCTTGTTCCTATCCACGGTAACTGGCTATCTACTTCGCTGCTTCCAGTCCATACATGACTTCAAAATGACTGACACGGTTGTTTGATCTTGGCGCCCATGAATGAGCGTCTTCCCTCTGGCCCTGTCCCTGATTTCCTGTGTCCCCTGCCCTGCCTCCACCTTTGGACTAAGTCAATCAACTCCAGGGCTCTTCAACCCAGTCTCCAAATAATCAAGCCAAAATGGGGAACCTGGAATTGGTGAATTTGGATAAAAGCATCTTTGTCCTGGAACTAGCTGGGAATAATTTGTTTCAAAATTGGGAGACAATATACTTTTATGAATTCATCTGATATAAATCCCATATGGTCACCCGACAAGCACCTAGAGAACAAATTCGAGCTGTCTACTACTGCATATCATACCTAAAGTTACTGTTCATGTGTTATACATACTAGATCAGAGAATGTAGGAAAATGAATCCCATTAGAATAGTAAAATGACCATCAGAATATACTATTGGGAAAAAACTAGAGCAGAGTTCTAACGGGGGGGATCAGGGGTAACAATAGTCAGGAATTGAAATTAGCTTTAACTTTTGAAATATTTTTAATTTTTTATAGAGGAGCCATCCCAAAAAAAAGAACCACTTATGTAATAGGAAAAAAAAATATACTTGCCTTAAAACTGAAATGATACATCTTACCTTTATGTAGATTTGTAAAATATTCTTACTGATGCTGAAAAGACCATGCCTTTCCTCTTGTGCCGCCCTTTTTTGAATTGCAACTGCTCTTCCTTTCTTATTCAGGAATAATAACAAGCATATGGGGTATGAGAAGCAATGTTGAAATAATCCTGTCTTCCCCCGTTCTGCACTGAAACCATTTTTTTTTTTTTTTACAAAAACGACCATGCTCCCATCTTGTGCTGCCGGGCGACCACGCCCTCCCTCCTGGCTGCCGGAGCGACCACGCCCTCCTCCTGTGCCGCCGGAGCGACCACGCCCTCCCTCCTGTGCCGCCGGAGCGACCACGCCCTCCTCCTGTGCCACCCGAGCGACCACGCCCTTCCTTCTGTGCCGCCCGAGCGACCCCCTTCCTTCTGTGCCCCCCGGGAGCGCCCACGCCCTTTCCTTCTGTGCCGCCCGAGCGACCACGCCCTTCTGTGCCGCCCGAGCGACCACGCCCTTCCTTCTGTGCCACCCGAGCGACCACGCCCTTCCTTCATGCCGCCCGAGCGACCACCCCTTTTCCTGTGCCGCCCGAGCGACCACGCCCTTCCCCCCGGCCGCCTGAGCGACCACGCCCCTTCCTCCTGTGCCGCCAGAGCGACCACGCCCTTCCTCTTGTGCCGCCAGAGCGACCACCCCCCTTCCTTTTGTGCCGCCAGAGCCCCCACGCCCTTCCTCTTGTGCCGCCAGAGCCACCACGCCCTTCCCCTCTTGTCCCGCCAGAGCCACCACCCCCTTCTTGTGCCGCCAGAACCACCATGCCCTTCCTCTTGTGCCGCCAGAACCACCACACCCCTTGTGCTGCCGGAGCCACCATCCCCTTTCCCCTTGCACCGCCGGAGCGACCACGCCCTTCCTCTTACGCCGCCGAGCGCCATACACACTTTCTGTCCCGCCGAAGCCACCACGCCCTTCCTTTTGCGCCACCAAATCCACCATGCCCTCTTCCGCCGAAGCGACCACACATTCCCCCTTGTGCCGCCGAAGCCACCACGCCCTTCCTCTTGTGCCGCCGGAGTGACCACGCCCTTCTCACGCCACCGAGCCACCATACATGCTCTCGTGCCGAAGCCACCACATCCCTTTCCTTTTTGCGCCCCCAATCCACTCTTGTGCCGCCAAGCGACCCACCATTCCTCCTGTGCCTGAAGCCACCACGCCCTTCCTCTTGTGCTGCTGGAGCCACCATGCCCTTCCTTTTGTGGTGCAGATGTCACCTCATTTCTTGTGCCACCATCCCCTTCCTTTTGTTCGACAGCCACCGCCCCTTGTGCCTCAAAGCAACCACACCCTTCCTCTCATGCAGGAGCAACCAAGTCCTTCCACTTGTGCTGGAGGAACCAGTCCTTCCTTGACTAAAGGGATTTTCGTGCTGAAGCTATTACACCATCTACTAAAAACCCTACTCCTTGGGCTGAAAGACACCCTTCTCTTTTTACTGAAATATCACCTCCGTAGAGGACAAAAATGCTTTTTTAAAAAAGTGGAATGATACATCAGCCATACAGCATGGTGCCACAAGTAACCATGCCTCCCATGTTCCTGTAAAGATTAAAGATGCTCAACCGACTACTCGTGACAGCTGTTGGCGATCCTCCCATCTAATATTCTTTTAAATAAAGGAAAATTTGTCTGAATTATTTATTCCTAGTGCTCGATGGCACACGCTGAACATCTGGGAAAATAATACAGCACAGAATGAGATTTCATACAGCCTTACAACTTGCAATCAGAACCGAACCATGGCCATCCTCCGATACCAATGAACAAAACACGCCCATTTTTTGTGGCTCACTTTACTGGAAATTATTTAGCCCTGAATACCTCAATACGCACTTACCTGCACACCCTTCCCCCTATTATAATCAAAAAAAATCCTCCTTTAAAAACCCCTTACCTCTTGCGCCACCGAAACCATGCCCTCTTGTGCCGCCAGCAACCCACCATTCCTCCTGTGCTGAAGGGTACCACGCCCTTCTGTGCCGCTGAAGCCACCACCCTTCCTCTTGGCCGCCAGAGCCACTGTGCCCTTCCTTTTGTGCTGCCGAAGCCACCTCACACTTCTTGTGCCACCATGCCCTTCCTCTTGTGCGGCAAGCCACCATGCCCTCTTTGTGCTGGCGCCACCCACGCCTTCCCGTGCGGCTGAAGCTACCCCGCCCTTCCTGTAGGGTGAAACTACCACGCCCTTGTGCCACCTCACCCTTCCTGCGCCGCCAGAGCCACCATGCCCTTCCTCTTGTACCACCGGAGCCACCATGCCTTCCTCTTGTTCGACAAGCCACCACGCCCCTCTTGTGCCGCCAGAGCAACCACACCCTTCCTCTCGTGCAGGAGCAGCAAAGTCCTTCCTCGTACTGAAGGGGATTTTCGTGCTAAAGCTATTACACCATCTACTAAAACCATACTTTCCTTGGGCGGGAGACACCCTTCCTCTTGTACTGAAATGATCACCTCGAGAGGGCACAAAAAAATTTAAGGGGAATGATACATCAGTCATACAGCATGGTGCCACAACCATGCCCTCCCATGTTCCTCAAAGATTAAAGATGCCCCAACCTACTCGTCTGACCTGTCGGCGATCACTCCCATCTAATATTCTTTTAAATAAAGGGAATTTAACATTTATCCCTAGTGCTACGATGGCACACAAACATCTTGAAACCAATACAGCACAAAATGAGATTTCATATTATTATAATCAAAAGCGTTTAAGCCACAAGGACTATACAGCATGAGATTTCATACAACCTGAAAACTTGCAATCAGAACCGAACCATGGCCATCCTCCGATACAATGTAAAAACCACGCCTTTTCGTGCTCACTTTACTAAATTATTTAGCCCTGAATATCTCAATACGCACTTACCTCCCGCACCCTTCCCTCCTTTACTATAATCAAAAAATATTCCCTTCTTTAAACCACTTAAGTCTATATTATTATAATAAAAAAGAAGCTAAGCCAACTTATGAATATATATATATATATATTTATATATACATATATATATAATTATATACATATATATATTATATAATATATACATTATATAATTTTATATATATATATAAACATCCCTTTTTACCACCTACACCATAATATACTTCAATGTTTTTGACCACGTCTATTCTCGTAACCAATCTTAGGCATTCTGCAACAAAGCCCTCCAGTTTGCGATTTCTGTAACTCGCATCAGATGCAACCACGCCCATCCTCCAGACCATGTGATGTCGAATACGATGCCCATTATCTAGACCACGCCCATCCGCTTATGTCAGTCGATGCAACCCTTCCCTTCTTAAAACCCAGAGTCGATCAATCACCATCCTCTATTCTGCAAAAGTCGATTAAATCCCACATCCTCCATTCTGCAATGTTAAACCAAACTCAGTTCCACACCACTATCATTTCAATTATAATCAGGAAAGGGTAAACCCGGAGGATTATACAGCGCCTGGGGGAGGGTGGAAGGCATTCGGCTTAATTCGGGAACTGGAGCACAGATCCAATTTTCTAAATCAAGAGCCCCCCACCAACATTAAGGAACCTTCCTTGAGGGACTATCATTTCAAATCAAACTAAAATCTCACTCCTCGTACCAATGTCCAGTGGGAGTTTCCTCTAACCACCGAGGACGACCGCCTATTCCACTTCATAGGTTTTTTTTTTAGTCTTAACCCAGAGATCGATGGCCTGATTTTGATCTTTCTTCGTACAGGTTTTTCAGTTTTAAGTGATGATCACTACACTGGTCCTCGTAGAAAACTACCAGGCCAACCCTAGTCCTTCAAATTAGAAAATATTTGTATTATTATAATAATCAGGGAAGCGCAAAACCCCGGAGGATTATACAGCCCCTGGGGGATGTGGAAGAATTTTTAATTCCAGACAAATCTTGTGTAGATTTGCCTCACTTAGAACCGCTAAGCTGCTGGTACCTTTTAAAAGGCTGACCTTAGGCATGCAGTACTATTTTATATATATATATATACATAGTGTGTATATGATGTCGAGCATAACCAATTACCTAACATTTGTACTGTACTATTTTAATGTCCATTTAATTATAAAAAAGCCCCTCAAGGAAGGTTCCTTGATGTTGGTGAGGGGTTTGATTTTTGGGAATTGGATCTGTGCTCCAGTTCCCGAATTAAGCCTGAATGCCTTCCATCCCCCCAGGCGCTGTATAATCCTCGGGGTTTAGCCTTCTGATTATATAATAAAAAAAAGGGGCTAAATCACAAGGGCTATACAGCATCCATTTAACGATGATGCAATTAGCTTTCATATAAAACCTTTTCCCAAAACCCAATTTTCCAATGCATGTCTGACCGAACATGTTAAGAGACTTAAAAAAATTTCTCCTGCTTGATAAAGGAATATCCTTATAGATACTGGGCATTAATGACCTGGCTTAATTTTTAATTAAAAGGAGCATTAAACCCATATAGGAAGTGTTGCCAACATTTTTTAAAGAAATGTCGATGTTCAAAAAGAATTGACAAGTTTTGTATAAAGTAGCATATTTTGAATCCAACAAAATCCAGTACTACATTGATAAATAGTCTTCAGGGGATCTCTGAAACATAATGCAAATAATTTTACCATATCTTCCCCCTCCCAAAATTAGGCTTGCTTGTACAGAATATTAAAATTACTAAAGTACAAATCTTAAATATTAACAAATATCAAACAAGCTTCACTAATTCAAAACAGCTACAAATTTACAGGGTTTAGCAAGATTTTACATTATTATTATAATAATCAAAAGAAGCGCTAAGACACAAGGACTATAAGCCTGCAGGGGGAAGGAAGCGAGGGCATCAGGTGGCAAAGGGAGATGGAGGAGTAATAGGTTACGGATAACAGCGGGGTAGTGGATGGTGAAAGGGAAAAGGGGCAGCAAGACGGGAACTAGAAAGGGCTGAGGAGTGCAAAAGTATCATCCGAGTTTGTGGAGAAAACCAGTCGTTGCCCAAGAAGTCAATGAGAGAGTCAGATTAAGGAGGGTCTTTGCAAAACCTGTGAATTTCAATTTTAACAACTTTTCAATGAATGCATCTTTGTATAATTTATCACACGTAAAATACTTTTCATTTAAGTAAATACCATCCAAGATAATATTTGAATGATTTTCCTCATTTCCAATTTTCTAAGTACCTGTAAATATTAATAGTCTTACAGGTTGCGTATTAAAATATTCTGAAATACATAGTAGAAATGAAAAGGGCCCTATTTGTTTATCAGCTGAAAAATTAGTTATAACTTTCCTGAGTTAACGTACTTCCAGCATATAGGATATGTACCCATTACAAGCTAATGGCACCACATTCGTTTTTGAATAGCAGAACAAAGATAAAACAAAATTATTAGAACTTTAAGTTATGTAAAAAATTCCAGCCAAATCATATCTAATAATTTACAGAACATAATTTTTAGTATAGTGTACTTTATTACCATTTTGTATGCAAGCATTTAGGTTATTTTTCATTTAAATCATGGTAGTAATTCAAGTTACCAGTTAATGCATTCATTAATAAGTGCAATTTAAGCCTTCTAAATGCCTTTACCAGTATAAATTTTCTAGGGCCTCAAATACCAATCCCCCAATATCTTTAAGTTGAAATTGCTTAAGATTAAGCACCAAGTATGTAAATAATGAACCAAAGTAGCAATCCTTAAAATCCCCCAGAATATGTCCTTTTTCAATTTAGATCATACCTGTAATACTGTAGTCTCACTGGTTTTTCCCTAGTGATGTATAGAGTATTTTTAATTTTCAACGTACAAGTTCTTTGCATTTACAAAAAAGCTATAGTAGCAAGTATGGTTTAAAACCTTTCATATTTTTAACGGGAAACCCGTGATCTTTAGTTTATTTTCCATCCTCTAAAACAATTTTCTATTGTTTGTAGGTTCCATGAGGTTACAGACCTTTTATTTAGGCTGTGCCAGTTTAAGGCCTTTGTCCACATAAAGCAACCCCAAGGAAAAAAAAAACTACCTCCCAGAAAAAAAAAAACATAAAAATTCAGCCACCTAAATACCTTGCAATCTTTTCTTAAATGTTAACGAGAAGTAATCCGATAATCATGCAATATTTTCCCTAACATTACATTCTTACTAGTAAATTTTTTCTTTTAGTAATAAGGAATGCTAACCAGGGGTCTTCAGCTGATCTCCCCTAGCAACCATGTCAATCTGAAAGAAAAAAAAATTTCGTAAATAAATGCCGTATATTTAGTTGGGAAATTTTAAGATATTAATCATACACAGTAGTTACCAAAGCTTTAGCTTTCAGTATTTTAACAGCAAAGTCCTAGTAAAATCTAGCAATGACCCCAGACCACCCAATATTACAGAAAAAAAACTGAGGCATATTGTAAGATTCAATAATCTCTTTTAAACAAAAAAATCCATAAATATATTAAGGACTGAATTTACCTAGATTAAGCATAATTAAAAGTATGGTTGATTTTTACTAGCTCTTAAGTACTGACCTTTCTTGCAAAGGATGAAAGAGCATCATCTAGCTTCCCTGTCACAGTGCGCCATAATCTTCAATGTCTTTTAACTTCTTAAATTTTGAGGCCTTCACCTGGTGTAACTGTTCTTGATCTTCAAATGCTGCACCTATAATTCATGCCTACTCTCATCCCTTCATTTTGTGATGTAGCCCATTGACACCCCATGTAACCACATACATGGTATAACTTCATTGCATCAAACTCTGCTGGTGTAGTTCCCAAGCAACCTGTGATCTAGGAAGATGGGTGCCTTTTACATTTACAGATTAATTTTAGACGTGTTACTCTGGTGCCTATAACTTCGCTGCTTAATTTACAAAATTATAATTTATTCATACATACTTGTCAGACAAGAAAATGCTGTATTTCTTAATGAAAGACTTGCTAAGCCAAGTAACACTACCCCAATAATCATTTATAATACTAAGTAGGTTCTTGTGCAGCTTTTATTGTTGTACAGTATACTCAACCTAGTCCATCCAAACTGGGTCCTCATGAATCCATCTGTACCAGTGAACCCCAGCACATCGTCCATCTGCACCAGCGAACCCCAGACAATTGTCCATCTGCACCAGTGGGCCCAGCACACAATACGTCTGCACCTGTGGGCTGCATATGATCCGTCTGCACCCGGGGCCCGCACACCGTCCATCTGCACCTGTGGGCCCCAGCACACCGTCCGTCTGCATCTGTAGGCCCCAGCACACCATCTGCCTGCATCCGTGGTTCCAGCAGAAGGGCTGTCTGCACCTGTGGCTCCCAAAACACGATCAGTCTGCACCTGTGGGGCCCCCGCACACGTCTGTCTGCATCCGTGGCCCCAGCACACCATCTGTCTGCACCTGTGGCTCTAGCACCGGTCCGTCTGCATCTGTGGGCCCCAGCACACGGTCTGCATCTGTGACCCAGCACACCATCTGTCTGCACCTGTGGCTCCAGCACACGGCCGTCTGCACCTGTGGGCCCCAGCCCTCGTCTGTCTGCCCGTGGCCAGCACATCATCCATCTGCATTGGTCGCCCAGCACACTGTTCCATCTGCACCGTGGCCTCTCAGCACACAGTTCCATCTGCACCAGTGGCCTCAGCACAGTTCCATCTGCACCGGGCCTCTCAGCACACAGTTCCATCTGACCCGTGGCCCAGCCAAACGTCCATCTGCACCGTGGTCCAGCACATTGTCCATGTGCACCGTGGCCCCAGCACATCGTCCTTCTGCCCTGTGGCCCCAGCACACCATTCCATCTGCACCCGTGGCTCCCAAAAATTGTCCATCTGCACCCGTGACACCAGCCATCGTCCACCTGCAGCCGTGGCTCCAGCCCTCGTCCATCTGCACCTTGGCCCAGCCCTCGTCCATCTGCACCTGTGGCCCCAGCACATCGTCCATCTGACCCGTAGCACACCATTCCATCTGAACCCGTGGCCCCAGTACATCGTCCATCTGCACCATGGCCCCAGCACATCGTCCATCTGCAATCGTGGCCCCAGCACATCGCCCCTCTGGAACCGGGCCCCAGCACATCGTCCATCTGCACCCGTGGCCCCAGCACGCCATTTCATCTGCACCTGTGACCCAGCACACCATTCCACCTGCACCTGTGGCCCAGTACATCGTCCATCTGCACCCATGGCCCCAGCACATCGTCCATCTGCACCGTGGCCCCAGCACACCATTCCATCTGAACCCGTGGCCCCAGCACACCATTCCATCTGCACCCATGGCCCCAGCACATCGTTCATCTGCACCCATGGCCCCAGCACATCGTCCATCTGTAACTGTGGCCCCAGCACCGTTTCCCTTTGCACCCGTGGCCCCAGCACACCGCTTTCCCTTTGCAACCCTGGCCCCAAAACGTTTCCCTTTCACGTGGCCCCAGCACACCGTTCCATCTGCCCATGGCCCCAGCACACCATTTCATCTGCACCTGTGACCCCAGCACACCATTCCATCTGCACCGTGGCCCGTACATCGTCCATCTGCACCCATGGCCCCAGCACATGCCCATCTGCAACGTGGCCCCAGCCCTCGTCCATCTGCAACCGTGGCCCCAGCACATCGTCCATCTGCACCCGTGGCCCCAGCACGCCATTTCATCTGCACCTGTGACCCAGCACACCATTCCACCTGCACCTGTGGCCCAGTCATCGTCCATCTGCACCGGGCCCCCCAATCGTCCATCTGCAACCGTGGGCCCAGCACATCGTCGATCTGCACACGTGACCCCCGCACATCATCCATCTGTACCCCTGGCCCAACACCGTTCCATCTGCACCCGTGGCCCCACACTGTTCCATCTGCATCTGTGGCTGCAGCAGTGTCCATCTGCACCTGTGGCCCCAGCACACCATTCCATCTGCATCGGGCCCCCAGCACACGTTCATCTGCACCTGGCCCCAGCACATCGTTTATCTGCACCCATGGCCCCAGCAATCATTCATCTGACCCATGGTCCCAGCACATCACCCAACTGCACCCATGGCCCCAGCACACCATTCCATCTGCACCCATGGCCTCAGCACACCATTCCATGTGCCTGATTTTGCATGTACTGGGGTACCTGTGGACCCTAGTACATCATCCATCATACCTGTGAGCCCCAACATCATTCATCACAGCTGTGGGCCCCAGAAATCGTTCATCATACCTGTAGGCCCCAACACTACGTCCATCATACCTTTGACCCCAAGCATCCATCATACCTGTGGGCCCAAACACATCCATAGGCCTCAGCACATCACATGTGGGAAGCAGCACATCGACAACTGCAATCGGGGTTTAGCACATCCATCAACCTGACCGTGGCCAAAGTGTTCTGTCCATCTGTACCTGTAGACCCCAGCACATCATCCAACTGACCTGTAGGCCGAAGTGTTCTGTCCATCTGCCCCGTAGACCCCAGCACACTTGTCCATCTCCATTCATGTTAACCTTAAATCTTTTGTCTGAAGATCATCCAGCCTTCTGCATCCATGGTTTGCAACATGTAGACCCCAACACAACACTGAAGCAATCTGTCAGTCATAGTGCAGAATCCAACGAATTTTTGGGAACCAAGATAACGTCTGCACTGGCATATCCAACCATAACTAGGTCCACCAGCACAATTACGAATATCCTAATTATCCTTCCGAGAATACGATGCAATCTTCACCCAGCTTCTCTCTGTACTGGTATTCAAGCTATCACCTAAGCTGGCAAACCTAAAAGAAAAGATACATATATATTAAACTATACATATATTATATACATAAAAACACACATATATATATATATATACATACACTATATGTATTTTACAATTTAGTATAACAAGAAATACAAACCTGCTCATATTGAAATATGGATCCTTAGATGATGGATATCATCTTACAAAATCAGAGATCCAATTCACAACCCATTCTGTTAACCCAAAAATTCTGTATCCCACCCATCTGCCCTAGTCGATTGTAAATTACTTGTACTTGAACATCAAGAAGTATAGTCCGGCAGGTTAAAATTCCCTTTAATTGGAATGGATTACGTTTTAGATTTAATATACAGCCGTATAATTTTTTCATGCCTAACAATAATAGATGGATCACTATATTTATTTTTTAAAATTTAAAATGAATTTATAATTTTGGGAAAACTTTGACTGTGATGTGAAACCATGAAAAGGCCAAACCAATACCCAACAAGGGAAATCTTTGAATTATATTTACTGAAGATAAAAAAGCCTTGCACACAAGGTTTTTATCAGACTGATCAAGTTGCACTGGGGAAACTTGAAAGACCCGTATATATAAGAGGAATTGTAAGAGTTAAATTTAAAGGTGGAGGGACAGAATAGGGCAGAAATAGTAATGAAGGTACGAGAGATTGGGGGACCAAAGAGATAATATACAAATTATTAAATCTTAGTAAAATAGTGATTATCACTGATTTTTTTTTTTTGAATGACCATGTGTTGGGACCCTAATTAGTTCCAAAAGGATGAATTGATGGTAATGCAAATTTGGGTGCTAAATTTTATTACAAAAAAAAAAATTTTTTTCTCAATATTAAAGTTATTTTAAATACAATAAAAATGCTAACCTTTAGTAGCTTTTTGGACCCTCCATCTTCAGTGTCGTTTTTTTTTTTTTGATGACGGGAATGAATGTTTATTATTTGGGGAGGAAAAGTCCACCCATTTCCCCCTCTCCTGTAATCCTTTTTGGGTTTAAAAGGTGATAACATTAATTATAGAATACACATCCATTAATGAAAGGGTTCCCAGTTCCTCCAAGTTTAAAATGCACTATCCTAAATACAACTAAAAAACAAATTTCTCCGATTTTTGAATTTTGCATACAAAGACAGCGAAAATTTTTAAAAAAAATTTTTGAAATGCAAGGGCAATGTTTAGTGCCCTTTTTTAGGTAATAAAAACCTTTAAACAGATGAAAAGGAAAAAAGCTTTTTAATTTAGTTGCTTTAAAAAAGATTGAACATTACTTAGTTCAGCCTCACAGTGAATGTATCTGAAGAAAATATATCCAATGTACAAGCAAAAATGCAGCAGGAATAATCAATCTTTCAACAAATTGACCACCATGGTGGGAAAATGATAAGTGTTTTAAAAATTAAAAAGGATTACTGAAAAATTGACTTTGCAGCAATGCAACATTAACATTTTAAAGCTAGAAACACTTCAAACAAGTCCAGGAAAACTGTCAGACCGAAGACAAATGAAAATTAACTAACACTGCAGTCAAACTATTAATCTGTCCAACCCAAATTTATAAAAACAAAATACTTTCTACTGTTAGCCTTTAAAAAAAAGGGTGAACACAAGATCTTTGGCTAAAACTATACCAATATTAAAGAACATAAAAATTTAAAGCATTTATCAAACCGTTTAGGGAGGCATTTTCTGAACGAAAAACAATGATAAAAGAATCCTCCCATTTATACTATTCAGAATAAACAGCAATGCAACATTCACATTTTTAAAATATTCCAGCAATAAAAAAAATGGCAAAAATTCCCCAAAACAAAAGGGAATTAGATAAAAAAGTTATTTATGTAAGTTATTTTATAAAAAATTTTAAAATTATTCACATGAATAATATGTAGTATTATAAACTCACGAAGAAACAAAAAAATGGATTAATTCCTGTATCTTGTTCCTTATTCCAGTACCCCGCAAGATGAATATTACATATGATAAGGGGGAAAATTAATTACAAAACAAATTACAGGTGAGCTCAGAGCAAGTGACCACTACAAATTTAGTAAAGAAGAACCAGATTTGCCTGTCACCCAATATTATGTATAAATTAAGACAATTGTTAGTGAAAAACAGTACCTTTGGGATAGTCATAGTATGATTAATTAAAATGCAAGATAAACTAGCATTTTTTCACACATTTTCATCGAACCCTAGGGATTCCTCAGCATGTGTGAGCTGTGCATCTTGAAATTGTTTTCAATTTACAACACTTTATATTGCAATTACAGTCAAATTAACCAAACAGGTTATCCCAGCAGCTGTTCTGTAGTGGCCTCACACCTAAGCTGTATACTGTAGTCATTCTTCCCACACTGTAAATTTCATTGGCCCACTGAATGCTAGAATAAAACAAATTTACAATAATATATTCATGTGTTTACAGTATTGCAATTTTAAAAAATTAACTTATTTAATTACAGCAGAGGTGACAATTAGTTCAGCCAGAAAAAGTAAGTCACTTTTCATAAATCTACATGTATAGCACTTAGCCATGTTTAAAATGAGTATTGATAAGACTACAACACCCAAAATCACTAATCTTCTACGTTTACATTTGCCATGATGCGTGGTAGTCATGTTCTGGAAATGTGGAAAATCGAGATTTCAGTATAAAAAAAAAAAAAAAAAAAAATGGTAATTATAAATATTTTTGTATTGTACGTTATGAAACTGAAATTAACTGTACTAAAATAACTTATGGGAAAATAATTCATTATGATAATTACTACTAACATATTTACTAACCAACTTTGCTAATGATTATCTCTTGCTCAGGGGATTCGGTGAAGTATGTTCATTATGCGAGTGTAACTCCTGGTCAACGATGTCTGGTCTGTAACTAAAGAAATAGCTTACTCAGCCCCTCCCCCCTTTCAGCCCCAAACCCTATGGCTTTATGCAAATCTCACAACACATGGTCGTTGAGATCCAATCAAAATAGCTTGTCTTAATGTCATGAGTATTAGTATTTATATCCTATGGCAATGGAGATCTTTTATAATCCACATACCGATTTTACAGATATTCTTTGGACTGCACATGTGGCTGCCTTCCAAGAAGCCGAGTCAGAACACGAACACGCTGTGGATCCGCATTTCTCAACCCCTACGTTGAAATACTGGCACGCCAGTCCTTTAACAGAAATCTTAGCTCTTGCCTGCCTATACCTACTCATGTTTTATGGCTTAGTTTAGTGCAAATTCAACAAAGGTATTTTAAGCAATTTCCATACCTACTCCAAACTAGAATGCTTATGGCTTTAGTTAAAAAAATTCATGTTTAAAAAGCATAAAGTTATTGTTTGGATAGAAAGAATCCCAATATTCGTTTGGATAGAAAAAGTCAATATTCGCATTTCCTTGCGAAAACCAAGCACATAGCAAACCTGTATGCATGATGTTGATGACAAACCTAGTAGAGCCAACATGTCTCGGCTGCAAGCATCAATTTGCCTGAATGAGACCATGCTGCTATGTATGACATGAAAATAAGTCTACCCCCTCATCCCATTCCAGTTTCCAAGGCTAAGCCTGTAAAAATTGTTTCTTTACAACTGTATGAGTGTAATTTAAAAGTCCTAATATTATTTACCAAGATTGCACAGGGATAAGTGGAATACCACTAATGGTGATAAATAAACATGCATGCAACACCTTGGTATCTTTACTGCAATAAAGATAGTCCTGCATATCTTATTTATCTACCAATCAGTATTAATATCACCATTAATATGATACCAACAATTATGAATGCCCTTAGCTCAAAGCCCTGGGATGAAATCCGGAAACTAATAACATATGACATGCGGTCAGTGTAGGCAAAGTGCTGAAGTAATTGCATGACAAAATGTTCCATGCAGTTCAGTGAAAGCAATTATATATTCAAGGGTAAATGCTTGACAAGAAGGCCTTGCCTTGATTCAGACTTTGGTCTGGCATAGCACCAGGACCAAGTACTTTCTAGAAGAAATGACTGTGATATGCTGAACCAAATTCCAATCAGAGCCAAACTCTTTGGTTTGTCAAGTGTTCTTTTAATTCTGGCACTAAACTGGTTTAAGTAAGCAAATAAAATTTTTATCACTCTTCCCTTGTACTATCCCAATTTAAATATGCATTATACACAAGCCAAGACAAAGTGCTTCCTGAAACAACACTAGCAAAGTCTAATAGCAACATATGAAGGACTCAATGTCAAACTTCAGTGATGAATTTTAGCAGAAAAATATGCAGCTGATGGCCTGTGCTTGAAGGCATGAACTTCCCTTCTCCCTACATATTTTACTCTGGCTGGTTTGTGTTAATCACTTTATATATTGAATAAATTAGTCATTCCTACCACAGAAGTCATTCCTCCCAATACAGTCAAGGTTATTTTGGAACAATCATAAGTAAATTTGCATGTATGCTGAAGCAGGTCTGAACACATCAGTGCTTGAGACAATAATCCTAAGAAAATTAACCAACTAAATTCCTCTCCTACTGTCAAACACAATATGGTATGGTTATCAAATACCAAAGTAGCTATTACTAAAGCAATGCTGTCAAAACCACAGTAAATCTCGAGCTGCAGAATGTTTTAATATTCATTCACATTATCTCTAGCTTGTCTTTAGAATTTAATAACTTTATACCATGCACTTAACATTACTGTGAAATAACAAAGACAAATATTTAAGTGACCACTCACTGCACTGCTATTCTGCATCTTGGGGAAAATACCTGCTCCATTCCATCCTCTACCTTTTTTGCAATGAATCTTAAAATACAAAACTTGGTGACTGCCCCCACCCTTCCCGAATCTTTATACAATGTTAGGGCCATAGTTTGATAGTATATACCATAATAAAATAGCTACATTTATACTATATTTGCAATCCAGCGACAAATATATATCAACAAAATCAATACCTGCTTCTGCATACTAGCAAAGGTTCCTGACAAACATGTGAAGATTAATACCACTCAGAAAAAATCCTTTACTTTAAAAAAAACGTTCCAGGACAAGCACCAAAACATCTGCAGGATGTAACCTTGTAGCATTTCTCTTCACATACAGTACTTCCCTTTGCATATATGCAAAAGAAATATATGGACAATAAAAAAAAATGACAAATACCTTTCCTGTCAGAGAAGATCTCAAAATAATGGAGAAATTGTCAGCAGAGATATAAGCAGGGCTTTGACCACAATTTAAGACCTTGCAGTTAAAAATCAGTATACCACATGGGATAATGATGGAAAGGTACTGATAACTATATACTTTAATCACCCACATAAAGTGCAATCCCCTACACTCCCATATTTCAAATTTATTTAAAACTAACATCTTAATTGTCAGTATTGTATTCATACTAAGAAATCTGCACATATAACTGGAGACTTTCAAGGCACATTAATGCTTTTATAAATTACACTGGTGAATTTGATTATGAGACTTCTACAAAACTTTACAAAGATTAGAGACAAAATTCAATTTATTGAACCTGTATCACAATACACTCAATCCACATTAAATTTACCTCATGAATAATGCCCCATCAGATACCAGATTTCTTTCCCATATAGAATGGGATGAATTAAAGAAGTGTAATCACTACTATTCCATATGGTTAATCATTATCTTCAGGAGTCTAAAGTTACATTTAAAAGTTTTTGTTAATTTTATCATGAAAATTTCCTTTTATTTAATATCATGAATGTTAGAAAATTAGTTCAGCTGATTTCCATAAAAATTACGTGGCAATTAAATTCTGAAGACAAGCAAACTTGAAGTAACATCTGAGAATAGCTTCTCTCCACAGCTACAATAAGAATAACTTATGTGCTGCAGAAATAATAAATATTAAAATATAACCTTCAAACATATTTGCTGCAATATAACATGTTTAAGATTACTTTTGGCACAACACAAGCTAAGATTTTGCTAATGCTCAGATGTTCAACACTTGTGCAAGTGGCTTATGGGACATTAAATTTGCTTGAAAATTAATAAGCGTACTTATCTAGCCTTGTTACCTTCCTTTCAGAATAGTAGAGGAACTAAGTAAAGTTAATTTCAGAGAGTAGCATTGAAATACCAATTGAGAGACGAGGAGAATGGCCTCCTACTGAAAAAACCAAATTGCTACAGACACCTAATTATGGACCACAGCTATATACAGGACTTGCATTTATCTCACTTAGATCATTACATCTTTTCCTTTCTTTCATATCCGTATGTATTTGTATAAAATACGAATGGTGAAAAAATAAAGAAAATTCTGCAAACAGACTTAAGAACAAAATGGAGACATATGGAGAAGAAAAAAAATTATAAATTTCCTCTCATGCTTTTGGTGAGAAGTGGAAGAATGCAATCCAGTTTTCAAATTGGGATGATAATTTTTGCAATGCAAACCATTCAGTCAGAAACTACTTAGTGAAGACTCAGCAATAATGAACCAATTTACTCAATGAATCTCTCTGGGATGCATACAATGATGTACTAATCCGAAAACAAATAATGCCTATGTCTGCATGATCAACATTAATCACTCCAAAAAATATAAAAGGTTATCTACATATACGACATTACTTTTTAGAAATAGCTCCTTTAAACTTTAGATCAGACCAATCTATAAATGGGTTACCTCAATTTTCTGTACATGCCTTAGGATGTTGATGTGCTGAAGAGCAAGTAGTACTGGACAGATCGTGAAATTATTAGCCATGTGTGCAGGTGCCAACAGAGGAGGAAGCCCAGAAGACAGCGAGCGAATAATAGATTTCAGTCTCAAACCACCTGGGCAAGCCTTTGCAGAAAATACTATCAGTTACCTCCCCTCCCCCGCGTACCAAATCTTCACCTTGGATGAACACTAAGTTGAATGTCTAGTAATATAATCCAATAGCCTTTCCAATTCTAGCTTTTATGCAACTCAGAAACCCGTTAATTTAAAAAAATTTCATTAAGTAAATGCAGTGGTATACAAATACTAATGTTTAGTTAATGTTTATTCTATAAATACATAATTTTCCAAATAGTTTGTAAGTTAGCCCGATGCCAATATACTGTACTATATTTGTTTTAGAAATTGGGATTTTTTTTTTTTTTCAGACACCTTCAAATATCACTGTCGTCTTGTGTGTATAGCATCTGGGTGGCCTTATGCCAAACAGTCTGTATAATGTTCATCATCTTCAACTTCTTCCAAATTTTAACTGAATTTCCTTTTGCAGTACTGCTCCAATCTGCAATGCTGTAATACACGATTCCCCACTCCCTCTTATTTCTCCCAGTAATTTGAATGCAAAAGGCATTGATAAATTTAACCCTCAATAACTGAATAATTTCTCCACATTTTTGATATTACCTTAAATATCACAATATTTCTTAAGACAAGGCAGTCTTCATACCTTTTACCTGGTAGTTCATATGTTGCTCTCAAGATTCCAGAGACTGGACTTTACAGCAGCAACAGATTTGAAAATTTCGGGGCTGGAAATATGTAAGATAAGTTGCCCCACCCTCAATCATAAACTTCAGAAAATAATGAAGATAAGGAAGGTAGAGACTGACCTGCCAGAAATAATTAACAGATTCATCTGAAGAGAGAAAACAAATAGCCACTTGGTATAGTACATACATAATAAGTTTCAAGCCTATCACAGTTAAAAATATACTGTATCCTAAACCATATAGCAACATTTCTGGAATAATTTACACAATACCCGCTTTGCTTGTTTATATCATGTAACAGCAAATACGTTACTTTGTGCATTTATATTTTGAAATGAAGGTTGTTTAAAAAAGACTTGCATAGGACAATCAAACAAGGATCAATACACTTGAGTGGTTGCCATATTTTGGGAGTGATTTTTCCTTATTGTAACAACAAACTTATGCAGTACTGTAATGTACTCATATGAACTGTTAAATAATTCATGATCAGCTGCCCAACCCCCTTTGTTTCTTAATTCATACAGGGTATTAAATTAATATTTCAGGATATTTTAATGTATCAGTCAAAGATGCTCTATAGATTTACCTGTGGGCGAGAGTCTCGACATTACATTTGGATGAAGCCTATTCTGCATACATGCAAGGGCCCACTAAAATATTGTTGCACAAGCTGTGAAAAGATTCTTCAGATGAACTTCTGCATTACAAGGCACACACACCATAGCGAAGACCTAATGAATAAACAATTTGTTTCATTGACCCCCACCCTGCTTTTGAATGTCGGATTCATATGCTGTACAATATAACATGCTCTTTCCCATAAGAAATAGGGTGGACTCGAGTACCAACATCTTACTGTCTGTACGAGTCTTCATGTAGATAATAAGGTGATGCTAATCACAGAAAAATTTAAAAGTATTGATATCTTTACTTGTTTATGGACAAAATTTTCCAATCAGTTCAACTTTGAAGCTATAATTACTTATGAAAGCTAAATTTTAGAATGAATATTTTTTTTTAGCAAATGCACCATAGTACAAATGTTGGTTCAGTCTCCTTATGTTGTGTTTACACAGTAATGATTAATTAACATGGCATTCAAACATTAGAACAAATTAACCAAGAGATACAGATTACGAATGCGATTTAATAACAGATAAAGCACCTGTCGTTTTATAACATCAAATTTTGAAATCTAATTTAGTCCCATTCTGTAGGGGTTATTGTAGCCAGCATTCGTACTAAGAAATGCTGTGAGCTAAATTTTGACATAGTACTAGAATAATCAACATTGTTAACAAAGGCCATATCCACGAGCTAATTTGTCTAGTAATAACTGCACAACTGAAAACTAGATTTAGCAACAACTAGCATCCAAAAATGGCATTGGCATTATCTCACAATGCATACATGGATTATATTCCAAATCTGAATGAACCGTCTGCTAAACAAACACAATAAACATTTCCTTTCATTACTTTGAATTTTTTTACTTTATGGTACTGCTAAGCTGCAAACAATGACAGTTTGTATGTCACCTAATGGCTCGCTAGCCCAGCAATTCCTGATAAACCTCTAGTTTTGGTGTGAAGAGCAAAATGAATCATTATTAAATGGGATGAAAACTGTTACATGTCACTTCTGCATAAACAGCAAACAAAAATTTGGACAAACTGTTTACTAATGTAGTAGTGCAATGCTGCATGCAGTATCAAATGCTCAGTGACTTCAATCAAGAGTGTACGTCAAAAAAAAAAAAAAAAAAAAAAGTTAGTAAAAGAGTTGATTTTTCTGCTAGAATTCTCTTTAAATTAAAATTGAAATTTGTCTAATTTTTTAATCAATGAAACTATAGAGTGTAATCTCCAAATACTGAATCTGCATTCTGGATAGGCATATTAGTGGGGATACAGTTGAAGTCTAACAGATGGCAGGGAACTTAATGTGCTGAAAAATATCCTAAGACCAAATTCACAGCAATGTTTTAATAAAGTTGGAAAAAAATTAGGCTTAAAAGGAAATAGAAGCTGTGATTTGGTATTAGGTTGTGGACAGAGTGGAACAAAAAATCAAAAGTAGCATCACGGAGAGCCAAAACCTCAGGTGGTTTAAAAATAGGTTGAACAGGTAAGCGAGTGAGTGTAGGTTCGTGCAAGTTAAGGCCTGTCTAGCATGGGCCCAACAGACCTGCTGCAGGCTCCTCCTTGCATTTCTATTGTAATTAATACTGGACAGAATCTACTTCCCAAAGCTTGGTTGTACATGGAAATCATATTTGAAGGGAAATATTAAACCATTGTTGATTGTATGAAAATGAAACTGTCATCATGCTTTTTCAATTAATCTTTTCTTCATTTGAGTAATTAAGACAAGATAAGATTTCGTTCGGATTTTAACCGGAGGGTTAGCCACCCAGGATAACCAAAAGAAAGTCAGTGCGTCATCGAGGACTGTCTAACTTATTTCCATTGGGGTCCTCAATCTTGTCCCCAGGATGCGACCCACACCCGTCCTTCTGCACCCCAGGTACCTGTTTGTGCTAGGTGAACAGGACAACAAGTGTAAGGAAGCGTGTGAAATGTTTCCACCGCGGGAGTCGAACCGGGCCTCCCGTGTGTGTGAGCGGGAGCTTTAGCCACCCAGGCCACGGTGTAGTTACTGTATTTGGTTGTTATTCTTAGCAAAACTTATGCTACATTACAAGGCGTAAAAATGTAAACTAAGCAAGCCTAGCATTTTAACGAGAACAGACTCACTTTACTTTTTGTACTGTACTTTATGCATAGGACTGTTGGCATTTATGATCATTCTTCAGTTTTATATATATTCTTTTAAATAAAAAAAAAAACATGAAAGAATTAGTGGAAATTAAACTAAATTTATACATGGAAAATCAATCTGAAGCACTGTATACAACAGTTTTCAAGAAAACTTCAGACATTGCTGCCAACATTAGAACAGTATGCCACAACTTTTATTGTTTGGTTAAATATTATCAATCAGGTACAAGCTTCAGCATTTTTGGGGGGAGGGGTACATTACTGTATTATTACAACCAAAACTAAACACTAAACCCACAAGGGCTGTACAGCTTTGGAGGGTACAAAAAAAGGTAAGACTTATAGCAGAGAATATATGAACTGTACTTCTTAACTTTCAGAATTTGCTGTTATAGTATTTAAAATTAAATTAAAAATGAAGACTACGAATTTATATAAATTACTTCATATTGATGAAGTATCAAACTGGGTTACCTTAATTTTCCACAGGAATGCTCTATGATGGAGGTGCTGTACCGAAGGGGGGAAGAAGCATTGTACAGGAGCAAGAAGCTTCTAAGTCAATGAGATGTATATGCAGGGGAAGCCACCAACCAAAGGCGAACAACACCGTAATTCCACCTGAAGAAATATCAATAACCTATCCACTTCCACCTTTCTAAATGATTTAGGAGCTTCGTACCTACCCATACCTCTAAGTATGTATTCAATAGTCCACTCTCCTATTGTCAAACTGAAGAATTGGAAGCTAAATATAAAGAATTCTTGAGAATCGAGAGTAATTCTTGCACAAAAATAACTTGAGATGGCCCATATCACGTATCTGATTGTACGTACTATAATTTAGCTCAAACACTAATTTATTGTACATTGTAATTTCATAATTTCCTTCCAAAATTACCCTTTGTACATACAATTATATAACTTAAATTCTGCATGGTATTTGCTGAAATCTTTGAAATACATTAGATCCTACTTATCGTAAGTGGGTGGCCCCCATGTCTAGTCACTCCTGCAGGGGTACCTCAGGATGGGGATGCTGTGCTGAAGGGGACGTATCAGGATGTCCAAACTCACGGTCAATGTGCAAACACTCCAACAGGCACATGGCTATTTATAAGTTTCCCCAGTCTCAAAAATCCAGGAATGCCTTTTGTAAAGAAAGGTCAGTAGCCTAACCCCCCCCCCCCCAACAAATATGCAATATTTAAAACACTAAATTATACTAAATCTAAACTATCCTACATGAACAGACTAATCACAAAAAAAAAAAAAAAAAAAAAAAAAAAAAAAAAAAAAAAAAAAAAAAAAGGAGCTTACACTTTAAACATTAAAAACTATCCTTTCTCTATGAGATTGGACAAAGGGTCTAAAGTTTCTTTGAACTACAGTACTTACAATTTTATTTATCATGGATCTATTGTTCAAACAATTATCAGTACCTGTATATCACCCATGTACAGTTTCCAAGCGGGTCCCCAGTGGATGTTATAAAGTCGAGAGTTGCAGAACATTTTGGCATGCGAGGGAACAAGTTCAGGCTAGTTGAGCAGGACACAAACCTGTTAAAATCAGAACAATTCTCTCCCCCTAACAGTTTACAGATCACATTTTCATTTTGTACTCAAAAACATACAAGACTTGCCATGCACCAAGTCACAAAATATTGAATAACCTGATACGAAGAAGGATAGATTCAAAGACTACTAGAACAGGCATTAGCTTAACTTTCTAGATATTAATAAGTAACAAAGCCAATAATTACCTTTCAGTTAAGTTTTCAAATTAATTTGATTCGAACAAGTTTAATTGGCAATTGCAAGCTTTTGTGTAAAGGAAGCATCGACGTGTTGGAAAAGTTTTGCATTTAACCATTCAATACATACCAGTTTCACTTGTCATTTTTAGTTTCAGTCCCATACTAGTTTATTTTAACGAAATATCTGGTTACCTCCAAATCCAACCATGTGTGTAGATTTGTGTTCTGCCTTGCCTTGTGTATACTTGCAGAGGACTCTGTGCCACCAGTGCCTGTTCTGTACCTCGCCTTGTAGTACACAATAGTATCTGCTTTTCATAATAATGTTGGTCCAATCTGCAAATACTAAAATTTCCCACTCCCTTGCATTTCCCCCAGCAGTGATGTAATATTTATTTGATAACTACTAAAAAGTCTGATAGTAATATCACCCAAAATTCTTAATCCTTGAAACTGTAAAACGAGCTTGTTAAGTAACTCAAGTCATATTTGACAAAATATAAACATTTTGGTATGCAAGTCTGACCTTGTAATACTATGGAGCTAAGTCACAAATTTAATTCCGTGATTGTATAATGAATTGGGACAATGGCGATGCACCGCTCACCTTTTCCAGTGATAGCAAACTTGGTTGGTCTGACAGCAACTGCGACTAGCAACAGCTCCACATCATAAACACGACAGAACCAGTCACACTGAAAGTACTGTTAGTCCCTATCCTAACCATATTGAAGTACTAGAGGAAAAAAAGTTTAAATTGTCTGGGGAAAAAAAAACTGATGGCAAGACATACCAGCAACATGAAAAAAAAAGATGGAGCATTAACAGTAAACTATCAAAACTACTTTATCTGAGAACACGTTACTCAATCTTGGGATTCGAACCCAAACATTGAAACATTTGCAAATGCACAAAACTTACTACTCGGCGGCGAGTATTCAAGCGCTAAAATACCGCCAGACTTGGACCCAGCAGCAGAGGTTGCACTCCAGGACAGTCGCTACTCCATCACAAGTCGTTCGAGCAGGACAGATACTGACAGCCCATGGGGTGAGAGAGAGTGTGAGACCAATGTGCCAGATGATGTACTGCCACATATATAACAGTTCAATACCATTAATGACAAAACAATCTATGTTAATACTTGTATCTGGTAACAGTTATAGATGAAACCCAATTGCAAGCTAGGCAAAACTTAAGGTTGGAAATTGCAAGTGGTTCTAACATAACTACTTGCAAGCTGATCAACCTTAATTTGATAGTCGAACACTTCAAGGTTAAACATCAGTACAAAACATGTTCCCAAATACAAAATAACAAAAATCGAACGAGCGATCTCTGGGGGATACTTTATACCAAGCGGCCCTAGGGTGGGATGATCAGCGAAATGCTGGGTGATCTGGATCTCTTCGCCCAGAAGAACCCGTCAGGACGGCTGCAATAAAGAATACGATAGCCCTTCCCATAATAAATATGGAACGTATATCAAAAATATACCAAAGCTTTCAGACAGGATCGATAATTCCATTTAATATACGAAGAGGATTGCACAGGTAAACCATTTTATACGTGTGTGTTTGTGTAAAACCGGCCTTGCGCTGACAGGACAAGCCGTGTGTAAGGTGGCTGCTCGCCTGGACACAGGAGAACCCCAAGGAAGACATTACAGGATCTCAACAGCTGCAAAAGGAAATTATTTACTAATACACTGAATTAAAGTTTCACTGATCTTCACTTTATTTACGTAAATTCACAATACACTGCACTTAATTCTAGAGTTTCTGATTTTAACACAAATTCACTGAAATATGAACGCAAATATGCTCCAAAAACTAAAATTTTAGCGACAAAAAAAAATAGTTTCGTGTTGAAGCCTCCGGGGTGCACTCCTGGTCCAGGTCAGCTGCTGTGTGAGTCAATGCACCACACTACACATATTTATAGCCAAGCTTCCTGCGGAGAATCAACTCTGGGTACATGTGTGTTCCTCCGCGAATGTTCAAGAACTAGGTCCTCACTGTATTATGTTTTATCTCACAATCAGAGTAGCTACTTACGATAAAAATATCATTAAGTCAAATAACAAAACTTTTATGTATACTGTTATAACATACGAATATATAATTAAACATATTTTTATTTTAATCTTAAGCCAAGTGCGGAAGGATAAGTGAGCATAGCGGTGATGCGGCCATCGTGGGAGATGGGAGAGGCGGCGACTGAAGCTGACGTCACGTATGATGTGGATCAATATTGTTTTGTAATCATTATTACTAATAAGTTTCATGCAATTCGACTTCTATTTGCTTTATTCTTAAAAAGGTGCTAATTCCGTTGTAGTCATACAGTGCTCTATTTTACAAACGTTAATATGTCCATTAGCCCAGAGAAAATGCTAGATCTTTCTTCATGGCGTTATTTTTTCTTAAAAAAAAAAAATTAGCTGTCTCCTTAATGCCAGTGAGGGGCTGTTGATCCAAGGAATTAGACCTCTCCTTCCTTGGATCGACCCTTAATGCCTCTCATTCCCCTAGACGCTGTATGACTCCTATGGGCTTAGCGCTTCTCCCAGAGTGTAACAATTATTCAGATAGCTCATGGAACATAAGAAAGAAGGATCACTGCAGCAGGCCTATTTGACCCATGTTGGGCAGGTCTAATTCACACCCACCTACATAAATAACCCACCTACGTCTACTCAAGTACTTGTCTAACCTATTTTTAAAGGTTTTCAGAATGTAATAAAGTTGGTAGAATTACCGACAATATGTAAAGTAAAAGGACACAAGTGCAACTAATGTGACATTTTATTGTGGCAACGTTTCGCTCTCCAGGAGCTTTATCAAGCCGTAGAGCGAAACGTTGCCACAATAAAATGTCACATTAGTTGCACTTGTGTCCTTTTACTTTACAGGTTTTCAGAAGCAGTCATGGGAATCCGTCTCCCCCGACACATTAATGTGTTGGCATAATCGACACTGAAATCTGTATTATATTTTAATTTTTTTCAAGGCGCCTTTGTGAATGCTCGTCCATCTATGGTGGCCTTCCCTACACGGTGTCTTGATGCTGAAGGGCTCTTAATCCAAGGAAATGGTGCTAACTTCTTCCTTAAATTAAATCTGATTACTCCCATTCTCCAGGCGATGTATGATCCCTACTAGTTTAGCGCTCCCCTATGAATGTAAGGTAATGGTGGCTTTGCACCACGACCGTTGAATGAGTCTCAGCATGAACCAGTCTGGAATGTTCCACCAGTGTTTCCAGCACAGCTGTTGTGGCGACCCTCTCACGGCGGCGCCCTAACAAAAGATCTCCATCAAAAAGTTCCCAGATTAACAATGGTCAGATGTGCATATATACATATACCTTGATTTAAAAAAAAATACATGAGAAACTTCCCAGGAGGCAGATTGAGAGAACTGAAGCTGCTCTCTCTGGAATGATGTAGAATTAGGGAGGATCAGTTTTAGGTCCGTTGTTGAGAGTAAGACACATGTGCAACATCTGGGTATCTTTATTGTAGACGTTTCGCCATCCAGTGGCTTTATCAATACAAATTCCAGGACATAACTTGAAGACAGTAGAACTATGTACAGAAGATGAGGTAATCAGTCCCTCAACCTAGGAGTAGGTGCGAACAGCACCATAGTCGTGGTGCTGTTCGCACCTACTATGGTGCTGTTCGCACCTACTCCTAGGTTGAGGGACTGATTACCTCATCTTCTGTACATAGTTCTACTGTCTTCAAGTTATGTCCTGGAATTTGTATTGATAAAGCCACTGGATGGCGAAACGTCTACAATAAAGATACCCAGATGTTGCACATGTGTCTTACTCTCATCTTGTCGGTATTATATACCATTCGTACACAGGTCCGTTGTTGTTTAATAATATATATGTTGATAAATTAGACACATGTGCAACTCTTGGGTATCTTTATTGAGGAAACGTTTCGCCACACAGTGGCTTCATCAGTCCATACGTAGGAGAAACTTGAAGAACAGGAGAAGAATGAGGTAATCAGTCCCTCAACCTTGAGTCGATGTGTTCAGTCCATCAATCTTGATGGTAACGATGAGAGCTATCAGTATGACAACTTTCTGAACACTATACATGCCGCCCAAAGAACATTTATCCTGTATAAAGAAATTAGCTCGAATAAAAATGACCCAAAATGGATGAATAATAGGCTCAAATATCTTTTAGGGCAGAAGAAGGGAATTTATAGGCGTATCAGAAGAGGTGAGGGTCATCTTTTGAATCAGTATATTGTAATAAAGTTGGTAGAATTACCGACAATATGTAAAGTAAAAGGACACAAGTGCAACTAATGTGACATTTATTGTGGCAACGTTTCGCTCTCCAGGAGCTTTATCAAGCCATGTAATGGCTTGATAGTGTGTTAGGTAAGACACATATGCAACAGTTAGACAACTTTATTCCGAAACGTTTCGCCTACACAGTAGGCTTCTTCAGTCGAATACAGAAGAAGCCTACTGTGTAGGCGAAACGTTTTGGAATAAAGTTGTCTAACTGTTGCATATGTGTCTTACCTAACAACCTGTCGGTATTGTATACCATTTTGATGTTCGTTCAATGGCTTGATAAAGCTCCTGGAGAGCGAAACGTTGCCACAATAAATGTCACATTAGCTGCACTTGTGTCCTTTTACTTTACATAATCAATATATGGACATTAAGAGGGACGTTAAAAAGGGATAAGAAAAGCTAAACGGGTCTATGAAATTAAAGTTGCTAAGGATTCGAAAACTAACCCAAAAGTTAGAGATAAGATAGGTCCCCTTAAAAATAATTATGGGCATCTTACTGACAAAGAGAATGAAATGTGCTCGATTTTAAATAATTATTTTCTCTCGGTTTTTATACAGGAAGACACTAACAATATCACAGTAATTAATTGTTACAGTGGGCCTGAAGAAGATAAATTATGTAACATCACACTCACTAGTGAAATGGTTATGAAACAAATAGACCGACTGAAACAAAATAAATCGCCGGGTCCTGATGAGCTTTTTTCAAGGGTTCTTAAGGAATGCAAAATGGAACTCTGTGAACCATTAACTAATATTTTTAATTTATCTCTTCAAACAGGTGTAGTGTCTGATATGTGGAAGATGGCTAATGTAATTCCTGTTTTTAAAGCAGGAGACAAGTCGTTACCTTCAAATTACCGCCCAATAAGCCTCACCTCAATTGTAGGCAAATTACTAGTCAATTATAGCTGAGATTATAAGAAGCCATCTGGATAAGCATGATCTGATTAATGATACTCAGCATGGATTCAGGAGAGGCCGTTCTTGTCTAACTAATTTATTAACTTTCTTCAGTAAAGCTTTTGAGGCTGTTGATCATGATAAAGAATTTGATATTGTTTATTTAGATTTTAGTAAGGCTTTTGATAGAGTACCGCACCAAAGACTGATAAAGAAAGTGGCAGCTCATGGCACTGGGGGAAAGTGCTCTCATGGACTGAGTCATGGCTCAGAGACAGGAAGCAGAGTGGGCATAAATGGGGTTGATAAATTAGACACATGTGCAACACTTGGATATCTTTATTGAGGAAACGTTTCGCCACACAGTGGCTTCATCAGTCCATATGTAGGAGAAACTTGAAGAACAGGAGGAGAATGAGGTAATCAGTCCCTCAACCTTGAGTCGATGCGTTCAGTCCATCAATCTATTCAAGATTGACGTGTACTTAGCTCTGTGAAGACCTGTTTGTGTGCTCTCTGTGAATCTGAACCAGGATGCCCTCTCTTGAGCAGCTTTACCAGCAGCTGAGAGAAGAGCTCAGAGTTGCTAAGCTGGAGATACGGCGATTAACGGAGGAGAACAAGAGGATTCGCAGTAATCCTCCTGTTGTGAGTCCCCAGGTTAAGAGGGGAGCTTGGTCAGTGGCCGGGCAACATGGAACCAAGCTGAAGATCAAGAAAACAGTTGGAGAGGCAGAAACAACGAGAAACCAGAAGACTACCGTGGAAACTTCCAACTCATTCTCGGTGCTACCTGACGAATGTGAATGTTCTACTGGGAATGCCACAACGAGCACCAAGGAAGCATTGGCAGACGTGAGTGAGACATCCCTAGAAACCCCAACGAAGACCATCGAGAACGTGTTGAAGAATTCTACAAGTGGTGTAATGCTACCTGAAGAATGTGAGTCGACTACTCGGAGCATCACGAGGGACGACGCAAAGGAAGGTAAAAACATTGTTGTTGTTGGGGATAGCCAGATTAGGTACATGGATAGGGCATTCTGCTTGAAGGATAGGAGTAGGAGGCAGAGAGTGTGTTTTCCTGGGGCTGGGATGAAGGATATTGTTAGCCGTCTGGATGACATCATGAGAGGTAATGGGAGCAATCCTATTATCTGTCTCAGTGCTGGAGGCAACGATGTTGGCAGACGTAGGAGTGAGGACCTGATTAGCAGGTATAGGTCAGCAATAGAGATAATTAGGAGGAAGGGTGGGAAACCTGTCATATGTGGCATTTTGCCAAGGAGAGGAGTTGGAAATGAATGGTTGTCCAGAGCAATTGGTGTCAATTGCTGGCTGGACAAATACTGTAAGGAAAATGCAGTAACATTCATTGACAACTGGGACCTCTTCTATGGCAGAAATGACATGTATGCCAGGGACGGGGTTCACTTATCTAGGTCTGGGGTGGGAGCACTGGCCAATGCAGTGGAGGGAGCTGTTAGGTCTTTAAACTAGGAATAGTTAGTGGTATGGGTTTTTGCGGGAAAACTGTGAAGTCGCAGGGTAGTAATATGAGTACTAGGAGAACTAGTAATAGGCAAAATGAGGTGGATATTGGAAAGTCAGTGGCACTAATTGACAAGGACAGTAATAGGTTTAGTGGAATAACAGAAAGGAGCAGGAAGGGTAAAGAGAGAGGAGGGTCTTTAAATATTTATTACACAAATAGTCGCAGTGCTAGGAATAAGATGGACGAGTTGAGACTAGTTGCTAGTGCAGGTAACATAGATGTATTTGCCATTACTGAGACGTGGTTTAATTCAAAAAGTCGGGACATGCCTGCAGAATGTCACATCCAGGGTTTTAAATTGTTCCAAGTAGATAGAAGTGTCGGAAAGGGGGGTGGGGTGGCATTGTATGTCAGAGATCGCTTGAACTGTTGCATAAAAACGGGTATTAAGTCTGAAGTAACACATACAGAGTCTGTTTGGATAGAATTTTCAGAAGGGCATGAAAAATTAATATTAGGTGTGATATACCGTCCCCCAAATTTAGATAGGGACCAGGGGAGACTACTATGGGAGGAAATTGTTAGGGCCACAAGGTATGATAATGTAGTAATTCTAGGAGACTTTAACTTTAGTCATATTGATTGGAATTTCTTGACTGGGAATTTAGAATCATACGACTTCTTAGAAGTAGTTCAGGATTGTTTTTTGAAGCAGTTTGTGACAGAACCTACAAGGGGTAATAACCTGCTTGACTTAGTTCTGGCAAACAACGAATCCCTTGTTAATAATTTAGAAGTTTCAGAGGAACTGGGTGCTAGCGACCACAAATCAATTACATTTAACATTGAATGGAAGTATGATAGTAGGGATAACTCAGTAACAGTCCCAGATTTTCGCTTAGCAGATTACGATGGGCTTAGAGAACACTTATCATCTGTTGACTGGGGTAACGAAGAGAGCTATCAATATGACAGTTTTCTGAACACAATACATGCTGCTCAAAGAACGTTTATCCCTTATAAAGAAATTAGATCAAATAGAAATGACCCAAAATGGATGAATAATAGGCTGAAATATCTACTAGGGCATAAGAAAGGAATTTATAGGCGTATCAAAAGAGGCGAGGGTCATCTTATGAATCAGTATATTGACATTAAGAGGGACATTAAAAAGGGGATAAGAAAAGCTAAAAGGGACTACGAAATTAAAGTTGCTAGGGATTCTAAAACTAACCCAAAAAGTTTTTTCCAGGTATATAGAACAAAAGTCAGAGATAAGATAGGTCCCCTTAAAAATAACTATGGGCATCTTACTGACAAAGAGAATGAAATGTGCTAGATTTTAAACAATTATTTTCTCTCTGTTTTTACACAGGAAGACACTAATAATATTCCGGTAATTAATTTTTATAGTGGGCCAGAAGAAGATAAATTATGTAACATCACAGTCACTAGTGAAATGGTTGTGAAGCAGATAGACCGACTGAAGCAAAATAAGTCACCTGGTCCTGATGAGGTTTTTTCAAGGGTTCTTAAGGAATGCAAAATGGAACTCTGTGAACCATTAACTAATATTTTTAATTTATCTCTGATATGTGGAAGATGGCTAATGTAATTCCTATTTTTAAAACAGGGGACAAGTCGTTACCGTCAAATTACCGCCCAATAAGCCTGACCTCAATTGTAGGCAAATTACTAGAGTCAATTATAGCTGAGATTATAAGAAGCCATCTTGATAAGCATAGCTTGATTAATGATACTCAGCATGGATTCACAAGAGGCCGGTCTTGTCTAACTAATTTATTAACTTTCTTCAGTAAAGCTTTTGAGGCTGTTGACCACGATAAAGAATTTGATATTATTTACTTAGATTTTAGTAAGGCATTTGATAGAGTTCCGCACCAAAGACTGTTGAAGAAAGTAGCAGCTCATGGCATTGGGGGAAGAGTGCTCTCGTGGATCGAATCATGGCTCACAGACAGGAAGCAGAGAGTGTCCATAAATGGGGTTAAATCCGAGTGGGGATCAGTAACAAGTGGCGTTCCACAGGGATCAGTCTTGGGCCCGTTGGAAATAAATGGTATAAAATACCGACACAATGGCAATATAAACACAAATGCAGTATAATGTGATCCTTTATTGACTACGTTTCGCCCACACAGTGGGCTTTTTCAAGTCACAAACAGAATTACGTAGTTCTGTTTGTGACTTGAAAAAGCCCACTGTGTGGGCGAAACGTAGTCAATAAAGGATCACATTATACTGCATTTGTGTTTATATTGCTTGGGCCCGTTGTTGTTTATAATATATATGTTGTTAGGTAAGACACATATGCAACAGTTAGGTATCTTTATTTCGAAACGTTTCGCCTACACAGTAGGCTTCTTCAGTCGAGTACAGAAAAGTTGATAGAAGCAGAAGATACTTGAAGACGATGTAATCAGTCCATCACCCTTAAAGTTTTGAGGTGGTCAGTCCCTCAGTCTGGAGAATAGCATTGTTCCATGGTATGAAACAATATTGTTTCATACCATGGCATGAAACAATATTGTTTCATACCATGGAACAATGCTCTTCTCCAGACTGAGGGACTGACCACCTCAAAACTTTAAGGGTGATGGACTGATTACATCGTCTTCAAGTATCTTGTGACATAATATATATCAATGATCTTGATGAAGGAATTACTAGTGATATGAGCAAATTCGCCGATGACACGAAGATAGGTAGGATAATTGATTCAAACGTAGATGTTAGGGAACTTCAGGAGGATTTAGACAAACTCTACTCTTGGTCAGAAAAGTGGAAGATGCAGTTCAATGTAGATAAATGCAAGGTTCTGAAGCTCGGGAGTGTCCATAACCCTAGCACTTATAAGTTAAATAATGTAGAACTTAGCCATACAGATTGCGAAAAGGACTTGGGGGTTATGGTAAGCAGCAACCTTAAACCAAGACAGCAATGCCTAAGCGTACGTAATAAGGCAAATAGATTACTGGGATTTATATCAAGAAGTGTAAGCAACATAAGAACATAAGAATGTAGGAACACTGCAGAAGGCCTACTGGCCCATACGAGGCAGGTCCTTATCAAAACGATCTCTACCTAAAGCCACCCAAGAAATAACTCCCGTGTGATGAATGGTTTGAAAAACCGACAAGTTGAAGATTGAGACACTTATGCAGAATATGGGAATCTTTATTCAGGAAACGTTTCGCCACACAGTGGCTTCATCAGTCCAATACAAAGAGGAAGTTGAAGATTGAGACACTTATGCAGCATATGGGAATCTTTATTCAGGAAACGTTTCGCCACACAGTGGCTTCATCAGTCCAATACAAAGAGGAATGCGTAAGGAGAGGAGGAGAATGAGGTAATCAGTCCCTCAACCTGGAGTCGATGTGTTCAGTCCATCAATCTTGTAGAATGTACAGCATAGGGCCGTAGACGTGGCTTATATACTGTAGTGAGGTGACGTGAAGCAGATGGAGGCGGGGGTCATAGTGGTACCCTCCACTAGTCGAAGTAGGTCTTCGTCCAAAGGTTGAACAAGTGTTGAAGAATTCTTTGTAACAAGATCCCATGATGCTGCAGTGTCTGACAGTTGTGATGAATGGTTTGAAAAACCGACAAGTTGAAGATTGAGACACTTATGCAGCATATGGGAATCTTTATTCAGGAAACGTTTCGCCACACAGTGGCTTCATCAGTCCAATACAAAGAGGAATGCGTAAGGAGAGGAGGAGAATGAGGTAATCAGTCCCTCAACCTGGAGTCGATGTGTTCAGTCCATCAATCTTGTAGAATGTACAGCATAGGGCCGTAGACGTGGCTTATATACTGTAGTGAGGTGACGTGAAGCAGATGGAGGCGGGGGTCATAGTGGTACCCTCCACTAGTCGAAGTAGGTCTTCGTCCAAAGGTTGAACAAGTGTTGAAGAATTCTTTGTAACAAGATCCCATGATGCTGCAGTGTCTGACAGTTGTGATGAATGGTTTGAAAAACCGACAAGTTGAAGATTGAGACACTTATGCAGCATATGGGAATCTTTATTCAGGAAACGTTTCGCCACACAGTGGCTTCATCAGTCCAATACAAAGAGGAATGCGTAAGGAGAGGAGGAGAATGAGGTAATCAGTCCCTCAACCTGGAGTCGATGTGTTCAGTCCATCAATCTTGTAGAATGTACAGCATAGGGCCGTAGACGTGGCTTATATACTGTAGTGAGGTGACGTGAAGCAGATGGAGGCGGGGGTCATAGTGGTACCCTCCACTATGACCCACTGTCAGACACTGCAGCATCATGGGATCTTGTTACAAAGAATTCTTCAACACTTGTTCAACCTTTGGACGAAGACCTACTTCGACTAGTGGATGGTACCACTATGACCCCGCCTCCATCTGCTTCACGTCACCTCACTACAGTATATAAGCCACGTCTACGGCCCTATGCTGTACATTCTACAAGATTGATGGACTGAACACATCGACTCCAGGTTGAGGGACTGATTACCTCATTCTCCTCCTCTCCTTACGCCTTCCTCTTTGTATTGGACTGATGAAGCCACTGTGTGGCGAAACGTTTCCTGAATAAAGATTCCCATATGCTGCATAAGTGTCTCAATCTTCAACTTGTCGGTTTTTCAAACCATTCATCACAACTGTCAGACACTGCAGCATCATGGGATCTTGTTAAGAACATAAGAACGAAGGAACACTGCAGAAGGCCTACTGGCCCATGCGAGGCAGGTCCAAGTCTCCTACCGGCATAAGCCAATGCACCCAACCTAGTCAGGTCAGGTCACATTGACTTAAGGGAGGAACACGGCAACCGACCTGGTAGCACAAGCTATCAGGTCTAACTCACACCCACCCACATCTACTCATGTATTTATCCAACCTATTTTTAAAGCTACACAACGTTCTGGCCTCTATAACGGTACTTGGGAGTTTGTTCCACTCATCCACAACTCTATTACCAAACCAGTACTTTCCTATATCCTTCCTGAATCTGAATTTTTCCAACTTAAAACCATTGCTGCGAGTCCTGTCTAGGCTAGATACTTTCAGCACACTATTTACATCCCCTTTATTTATTCCTGTCTTCCATTTATACACCTCAATCATATCCCCCCTAATTCTACGTCTTTCTAGAGAGTGCAGTTTCAGGGCCCTTAGTCTATCCTCATAGGGAAGGTTTCTGATACATGGGATCAACTTTGTCATCCTCCTTTGTACATTTTCCAGAGAATTTATATCCATTGTTACAAAGAATTCTTCAACACTTGTTCAACCTTTGGACGAAGACCTACTTCGACTAGTGGATGGTACCACTATGACCCCGCCTCCATCTGCTTCACGTCACCTCACTACAGTATATAAGCCACGTCTACGGCCCTATGCTGTACATTCTACAAGATTGATGGACTGAACACATCGACTCCAGGTTGAGGGACTGATTACCTCATTCTCCTCCTCTCCTTACGCCTTCCTCTTTGTATTGGACTGATGAAGCCACTGTGTGGCGAAACGTTTCCTGAATAAAGATTCCCATATGCTGCATAAGTGTCTCAATCTTCAATAACTCCCGTACCCAATGACACCAATCAAACCCAGCCCCTCCCACTCATATAATTGTCCAGTCTCTTCTTAAAGCTACACAAGGTCCTAGCCTCTATCACCCCACTAGGAAGACTGTTCCACGCATCTACAACTCTGTTAGAAAACCAGTACTTACCTATGTCCTTTCTAAATCTAAATTTATCCAACTTATATCCATTATTTCTGGTTCTTACCTGGTTCGACACCCTCAGTACTTTATTAATATCTCCCTTGTTTATGCCTGTCATCCACTTATACACTTCAATGATATCTCCTCTCGTTCTACACCTCTCCAGAGAGTGGAGATTTAAGGCTTTAAGTCTATCTTCATACGGGAGGTTCCTTACACAGAAAATCATTTTAGTCATTCTTCTCTGTATGCTCTCTAATGAGTCTATATCCATCCTGTAGTAAGGAGACCAAAACTGAGCAGCATAATCTAAATGAGGCCTCACTAGTGATGTATAGAGCTGTAAAATAACTTTTGGACTTTTGTTACTTATACTTCTTGAGATAAATCCAAGTAATCTGTTGGCCTTGTTGCGCACACTAAGGCACTGCTGTCTTGGCTTTAGATTTCTGCTTGTAATAAAGTTGGTAGAATTACCGACAATATGTAAAGTAAAAGGACACAAGTGCAACTAATGTGACATTTATTGTGGCAACGTTTCGCTCTCCAGGAGCTTTATCAAGCCATTACGCTTGATAAAGCTCCTGGAGAGCGAAACGTTGCCACAATAAATGTCACATTAGTTGCACTTGTGTCCTTTTACTTTACAGATTTCTGCTTACCATGACTCCCAAGTCTTTTTCACATTCTGTATGATCAAGCTCTACTTTACCTAGATTATAGCTTCGAGGGTTATTTTCATTACCAAGGGCAAGTACCTTACACTTATCCACATTGAACTTCATCTGCCATTTTTCAGACCAAGACATTAATTTGTCCAAATCGTCCTGGAGTTCATTGATATCCTCCTCAGAGTGAATTATACGGCCTATCTTCGTATCATCAGCAAATTTACTCATGTCACTCGTAATCCCTTCATCAAGGTCATTAATGTAAATTATGAACAAGAGAGGGCCCAAAACTGATCCCTGTGGAACGCCACTAGTGACTAATCCCCATTCAGATTTCACTCCATTAATGGTAACTCTCTGCTTTCTATTGGTTAGCCATGCCTCAATCCATGCTAGAACTTTACCTCCTATACCATGAGCTGCCACTTTTCTTAAGAGTCTCTTGTGAGGTACTCTATCGAAAGCTTTACTAAAATCCAAATAAACAATATCATATTCCTTATCACTGTCAACTGCCTCAAATGTTCTATTGAAGAACGTCAGTAAGTTTGTCAGGCAGGAACGACCTCTCGTGAATCCATGCTGAGATTCATTTATCAAGTTATGCTCTTCAAGGTGACTTCTGATAAAGTCAGCTATAATTGATTCTAATATGCTCTTATGTACCTGAATAAACTTACTTATTTACTAGCTGTACCATTTGCAGCATAGCTGTACCAAGGGAAGGGAAAGGGGTGATAACAGTGAGTGAAGGGGGAAGGTTGTGCATCACAGAGGAACCTTCTAGCAACCTCCCAGCCTCTTCCGCGCAGCGTTGCCAAACTTACTGCTGTTCCTCTCTTTTTGTTGCACACGTCTCCCCTTTTCAGTCGAACTTGATGTATATACAGACATAATACTAATTTGGCATGGGATTGTTTCTTAAAACTATAAATAAGGCCTACTTAGTGGGTGGTTAGAGTAGAGATAACCTTTAGAACAACACAGCGGCGCACGACAGCAACAGCAAAGGAATACCACCAGCAATATTGGGAATATTAGTGCTAATAGTAGTAAGTTTGTTCAGGTATGCACAAATACAGTTACATTGATTATTATACATAACAGCATATGTGTAAAGTACCTAGGATAACCCAAAAAAGTCAGAGTGACTTATTTCCATTGGGGTAATATTAGAAATAGTGATAGTAATAGTAGTAGCAGCAGTGATAGTAATAGTACTATAAATTAGACACATGTGCAACTCCTGGGTATCTTTATTGAGGAAACGTTTCGCCACACAGTGGCTTCATCAGTCCATACAAAGGAGGCACATATGCAACAGTTAGGTATCTTTATTTTGAAACGTTTCGCCTACACAGTAGGCTTCTTCAGTCGAGTACAGAAAAGTTGATAGAAGCAGAAGATACTTGAAGACGATGTAATCAGTCCATCACCCTTAAAGTTTTGAGGTGGTCAGTCCCTCAGTCTGGAGAAGGGCATTGTTCCGTTGTCTGAAACAATATGAAGTTGAAGTGACAGAATCGGGCCTTATATAGTGCCAGGAGGTGAGACGTAGGTTGATTTGGGAGGGCAGGTCCTTCCCAAACCCAGCCGTTCTCACTAGTAGAGGTTGTTGAAGTAGATGGTCTGTACCAAGATACTCTTGTGTTGCAGTGTCTGACAGAATGAACATTAAAATGGTATAAAATACCGACAGATTGTTAGGTAAGACACATATGCAACAGTTAGGTATCTTTATTTTGAAACGTTTCGCCTACACAGTAGGCTTCTTCAGTCGAGTACAGAAAAGTTGATAGAAGCAGAAGATACTTGAAGACGATGTAATCAGTCCATCACCCTTAAAGTTTTGAGGTGGTCAGTCCCTCAGTCTGGAGAAGGGCATTGTTCCGTTGTCTGAAACAATATGAAGTTGAAGTGACAGAATCGGGCCTTATATAGTGCCAGGAGGTGAGACGTAGGTTGATTTGGGAGGGCAGGTCCTTCCCAAACCCAGCCGTTCTCACTAGTAGAGGTTGTTGAAGTAGATGGTCTGTACCAAGATACTCTTGTGTTGCAGTGTCTGACAGAATGAACATTAAAATGGTATAAAATACCGACAGATTGTTAGGTAAGACACATATGCAACAGTTAGGTATCTTAATTTTGAAACGTTTCGCCTACACAGTAGGCTTCTTCAGTCGAGTACAGAAAAGTTGATAGAAGCAGAAGATACTTGAAGACGATGTAATCAGTCCATCACCCTTAAAGTTTTGAGGTGGTCAGTCCCTCAGTCTGGAGAAGGGCATTGTTCCGTTGTCTGAAACAATATGAAGTTGAAGTGACAGAATCGGGCCTTATATAGTGCCAGGAGGTGAGACGTAGGTTGATTTGGGAGGGCAGGTCCTTCCCAAACCCAGCCGTTCTCACTAGTAGAGGTTGTTGAAGTAGATGGTCTGTACCAAGATACCCTTGTGTTGCAGTGTCTGACAGAATGAACATTAAAATGGTATAAAATACCGACAGATTGTTAGGTAAGACACATATGCAACAGTTAGGTATCTTTATTTTGAAACGTTTCGCCTACACAGTAGGCTTCTTCAGTCGAGTACAGAAAAGTTGATAGAAGCAGAAGATACTTGAAGACGATGTAATCAGTCCATCACCCTTAAAGTTTTGAGGTGGTCAGTCCCTCAGTCTGGAGAAGGGCATTGTTCCGTTGTCTGAAACAATATGAAGTTGAAGTGACAGAATCGGGCCTTATATAGTGCCAGGAGGTGAGACGTAGGTTGATTTGGGAGGGCAGGTCCTTCCCAAACCCAGCCGTTCTCACTAGTAGAGGTTGTTGAAGTAGATGGTCTGTACCAAGATACCCTTGTGTTGCAGTGTCTGACAGAATGAACATTAAAATGGTATAAAATACCGACAGATTGTTAGGTAAGACACATATGCAACAGTTAGGTATCTTTATTTTGAAACGTTTCGCCTACACAGTAGGCTTCTTCAGTCGAGTACAGAAAAGTTGATAGAAGCAGAAGATACTTGAAGACGATGTAATCAGTCCATCACCCTTAAAGTTTTGAGGTGGTCAGTCCCTCAGTCTGGAGAAGGGCATTGTTCCGTTGTCTGAAACAATATGAAGTTGAAGTGACAGAATCGGGCCTTATATAGTGCCAGGAGGTGAGACGTAGGTTGATTTGGGAGGGCAGGTCCTTCCCAAACCCAGCCGTTCTCACTAGTAGAGGTTGTTGAAGTAGATGGTCTGTACCAAGATACCCTTGTGTTGCAGTGTCTGACAGAATGAACATTAAAATGGTATAAAATACCGACAGATTGTTAGGTAAGACACATATGCAACAGTTAGGTATCTTTATTTTGAAACGTTTCGCCTACACAGTAGGCTTCTTCAGTCGAGTACAGAAAAGTTGTCGGTATTTTATACCATTTTAATGTTCATTCTGTCAGACACTGCAACACAAGGGTATCTTGGTACAGACCATCTACTTCAACAACCTCTACTAGTGAGAACGGCTGGGTTTGGGAAGGACCTGCCCTCCCAAATCAACCTACGTCTCACCTCCTGGCACTATATAAGGCCCGATTCTGTCACTTCAACTTCATATTGTTTCAGACAACGGAACAATGCCCTTCTCCAGACTGAGGGACTGACCACCTCAAAACTTTAAGGGTGATGGACTGATTACATCGTCTTCAAGTATCTTCTGCTTCTATCAACTTTTCTGTACTCGACTGAAGAAGCATACTGTGTAGGCGAAACGTTTCAAAATAAAGATACCTAACTGTTGCATATGTGTCTTACCTAACAATCTGTCGGTATTTTATACCATTTTAATGTTCATTCTGTCAGACACTGCAACACAAGGGTATCTTGGTACAGACCATCTACTTCAACAACCTCTACTAGTGAGAACGGCTGGGTTTGGGAAGGACCTGCCCTCCCAAATCAACCTACGTCTCACCTCCTGGCACTATATAAGGCCCGATTCTGTCACTTCAACTTCATATTGTTTCAGACAACGGAACAATGCCCTTCTCCAGACTGAGGGACTGACCACCTCAAAACTTTAAGGGTGATGGACTGATTACATCGTCTTCAAGTATCTTCTGCTTCTATCAACTTTTCTGTACTCGACTGAAGAAGCCTACTGTGTAGGCGAAACGTTTCAAAATAAAGATACCTAACTGTTGCATATGTGTCTTACCTAACAATCTGTCGGTATTTTATACCATTTTAATGTTCATACAAAGGAGAATCTTGAAGAACAGGAGGAGAATGAGGTAATCAGTCCCTCAACCTTGAGTCGATGTGGTCAGTCCATCAATCTTGAATAGATTCAAGATTGATGGACTGACCATCTAGGCTGGAATATTGCTGCACTCTAACAGCACCTTTCAAGGCAGGTGAAATTGCCGACCTAGAAAATGTACAGAGAACTTTCACGGCGCGCATAACGGAGATAAAACACCTCAATTACTGGGAGCGCTTGAGGTTTCTAAACCTGTATTCCCTGGAACGCAGGAGGGAGAGATACATGATTATATACACCTGGAAAATCCTAGAGGGACTAGTACCGAACTTGCACACGAAAATCACTCACTACGAAAGCAAAAGACTTGGCAGACGATGCACCATCCCCCCAATGAAAAGCAGGGGTGTCACTAGCACGTTAAGAGACCATACAATAAGTGTCAGGGGCCCGAGACTGTTTAACTGCCTCCCAGCACACATAAGGGGGATTACCAACAGACCCCTGGCAGTCTTCAAGCTGGCACTGGACAAGCACCTAAAGTCAGTTCCTGATCAGCCGGGCTGTGGCTCGTACGTTGGTTTGCGTGCAGCCAGCAGCAACAGCCTGGTTGATCAGGCGCTGATCCACCAGGAGGCCTGGTCACAGACCGGGCCGCGGGGGCGTTGACCCCCGAAACTCTCTCCAGGTAAACTCCAGGTAAACATCCATTGAAATCTGTATTTTGGTAAGAATCAGTGATATTGCTCAATACATCCTGGTTGAAACAGGTATCGCATGGAACTTCATGAACAAAACATATAAAGTAGGTTAGGGAAACTCATTATTCCTTAAGGAGAACCAAGAAGCAGCTGGCACTCACAGCTGGTTGTTGTGGTTTGTAAATTTAGAGGATAACATAAGAACAGAGAAAAGAGACTTATAGAGGAACCAGAGAGGAAGTAGAGCGAAGTAAGTCAAGCATGGGTGAAACTTGCTAGTGGAGATGTAATTTAACTTGATGGTTCTGGAAACAGTGACGAGGGTAACGTAGTACTGGGCATGTAAGAGTGGGTAGGGTCTGCTTATGGTGATGTGATTTATTTGATAGATATGTCTGGGAGTTTTGAGATTACTGAGCCAGAACTTGAGAGATGTTGAAACTCTGTGTTTTGTAATATGGTGTAAAATGTTAAGTAAAAGGACACAAATGCAACTAATGTGACATTTTATTGTGGCAACGTTTCGCTCTCCGCGAGCTTTATCAAGCCGTTACAAACAATACATGGACACAGAGGGTGTATATAGGCTCATAGTGAGGTGTAATATTAGTAGTAGTAGTAGTAGTTGTGGTAGTAGTAGTAGTATTTGTATTTTCCGGTAACAGGAAAATACAAGTATGAGAGAGTCATAGAAAAAATGAATATTGAACTTCGTAGAACATCTAATTGGGGAAAGAAATGGAGAATTACAACTAATCCTGACAAGGTCCTTGTTAGCACGATAGGATGTTTTGCATCAACAATTGAAGATGAAGGGGGTATCTCCATCAGAGGTACACCTGTAGCCATTAGAAACCCTAACAAGATTTTGGGATATGAAATAGACAGGCTGCTCCACTCAACATCTCATGTAACTAAAAAGATCAACATAGCCAAAGCCGGTCTTAGCAGTCTCTTTCGATTCAATCAAGCCCCTCAACATGTCAAAAAACATCTGTATAAAATGATAATAAGACCAATACTCGAATACCCTTGTGTCCCAATGTCATTAACAACAAAGACCAACATGCTACGGCTACAAAGGGTCCAGAATAGAGCTCTTCGCTTCATTACCGATACCAGGAGAGACAGAGTTAAAATGGCAGATTTACACATACAACAAGATATTACTGCCATAAATGTACGCCTCGACACTCTAAAAAAGAAACAACTCTATTCAATGCAAGAACTATACATGCCAGATAGAGAACATCCTATACAAGTGGTAAATACCACGGATTATATAATCAATACTCCTCCTCACAGGACTCAAAGAATGACTCTCCCGCAGAGGGTCCGGCGTTTTGTTCATAAAGATGATTACCCTCGACCCATGATATTGAGCAACCTCCCTGATGAAGAAGATTGGGTACCACCAGAACCCTTCTATGTATACTGAGAAAATCATCGCCCCCAATTAGGGAGACATCTTATATAACTTTCTAATGTAAAAATTATGCTATTTACTATGGTTGGACACCACCTGTAAGAAGCCATTGTCACGAAATTTTATAAACTGGCCAGAAAATTATTGCCTTCCTTGTCGCATAAATATCCGTTGTGCAATCGCAAAAAAAAGCAATTGCAACTTGTATAATTACTACCAATTCAGAGTCATGTACTTATATATCTGTTATATCTATGTGACTCTGATGGGTTAGTCTTATACCCCTTAAATAATATCTTATCATTTCACGTACACTTTTTAAATTACACCAAAGTGGTTGGGCCACTTGCCTTTATATCCTACCTCTCACCCCCCTCCCACCCTTTTCCAATATTTCTATCCTTACCCATCCTTCTTCCTTACCCATCTCACCAAAGCTCTGGTCTGAACAAGCAAAGCAAGCTGCACTTCCTACAAGAGTGATGGACTGAACACATCGATTCCAGGTTGAGGGACTGATTACCTCAAACTTCTACTCTCCTTACCCACTTCTACTTTGTATTGGACTGATGAAGCCACTGTGTAGCGAAACGTTTCTTCAATAAAGATTCCCATGTGTTGCATAAGTGTCTCAATTCTTCAACTTGTCTATTTTCAAAACCATTCATCACACAATAACATTAGTTGTAGTAGTAGTAATAACATTAGTTGTTGTAGTAGTAATACAATATGGTAGAACAATCAACTTGTCCTTTTACTTAACATGGTGTAAAATGCTACATGATAATAGACGATTCTCAACATCTGCGTTTACATGGAATTGTTCTTCCTTATGATTATTTTGGCACCATTCCAACTCATAATGTGCCTACGTGAGTTGTACATACAACGCATGAGTATGTTATCTGTTGCATGTATACTTGTGTTCAATGACTGGTGTCAATACATCTAGAAGTTTCCTTCACTAATTTGCTAATATTTGTAGACGAGTGGAAAAACTGGCAAATAGTGCCATTCCCAGAGCCAACTCTGGGAAGCATTAAAAATAGGTTAGAGAAATACGTGGGAGGGAAAGAGTAGGTGTGAGAAGAAACTTTCATATGAATCACCGTGATAGGGTGACGCAGTGTACATGCAGGAAGACAAAAGCTTGGCTGTGGGAGGCGCCTTCATGTTAACCTTGGAGTGATCACCTGGATCAATTGCTTAACTTCACTGTCCCTACACTTATTCTTACTTACTTTTATTTTTTATTGAATATAAGCATATAAAAAGTTTCCCTTGTGTGTATATGGAAAATTCCCATGTGCAGACTGAGTTTTGGCAACCATGCGGCCTCACCCTCAACCCTGCGCCAGGCATCTCACTTCATCTCTTTTTTCCTAACTTTATTTACGAGTATCTCTTTTTCATCTTCGTTTTCTTCAGGTGAATTTTGAGCATATGTATATGGAAAATCTCATATATGGTTAACAAAAATAATGCAAAGGAAAAAGCACTAAGCCCGTATGTGGAAAATTCCGAGGATCGATGTTTGCTGCAACACTGCAGTGCCTCCCTCTATGACACTCTTCTTTATTTATGACAACGTTGGTTCGCATTTCGTCTTTAGTATCATATTTATTTAAAGACTCATATACTGTGTATAAATAAAAAGCAGGTGCATGATGCCAATCTAAACACTATTGTAATGACAACCTTCGATGCTTGGTAGTAGTACACGTGTAGGATGGTCTATACACCATCCCCTTCATGAAGGTGACTCCATGAAGGCTCGTATAGCATAAACCGTCGTAGCCTTTATACAACATGTTCAATGATGGTATAAACCTTGGTAATAAATACCGACAAGTTGGTTTAGAAAGACACGTAAGCAAACACTATGACATATTTATTAGAAAACGTTTCGGTCCTGGGACCTTGATCACTTCTAACATAGTCTATATATATAATTTCTTTCTGCCTCTGTATGTTAGAAGTTATCAAGGTCCCAGGACCGAAACGTTTTCTAATAAATATGTCATAGTGTTTGTTTATGTGTCTTTCTAAACCACGTTCAATGATACTCAGGCGTAAGTTTTGGTAGCTATTAACAACCCCAGTAATATGTTGAATGATATTCCCTACACTTTGGTATCTCTTGTCTTAAGACTGCGCAGCAGGCTTATTCAGTCAAATACAGAGGTGAATTTTATACAGGAGACAGTTGAAGAAGTGGAGAGATAATTTTAAGTATCTGTCCAGCTCCCTCTTGAAGGCAGCCAGGGGCCTATTGGTAATTCCCCTCATGCATGGTGGGAGGCTGTTGAACGGTCTTAGGCCCCAGACACTTATGGTGTTTTCTCTTAGTGTAGCAATGGCACCCCTACTTTTCATTGAGGGTATTTTGCACCGCCTGCTCAGTCTTTTACTTTCGTAGGGAGTGATATCTGTGTGCAGATTCGGAATCATTCCTTCTAGGATTTTCCAAGTGTAGATTATGATATATGTATTTCTCGCCTGCGTTCCAGCAAGTACAAGTGCTTCCAAGCGTTCCCAGTAGTTGAGGTGTTTAATGGAATTGATATGTACAGTAAAGGTTCTCTGTACACTCTTTAGGTCTGAAATTTCACCTGCTTTGAACAGAGATGTTAATGTGCAGCAGTATCCCAGCCTAGAGAAAACAAGTGATTTAAAAAGGATCATCATTGGCTTGGCATCTCTTTGTTTTAAACGTTCTCAATATCCATCCTATCATTTTCTTTTCAGTTGTGATCGTGGCACTGTTGTGATCCTTGAAAGTGAGGTCCTCAGACATTACCATTCCCAGGTCCCTCACATTATTTTTTCGCTCTATTGTATGATCAGAGTTTGTAGTATACTCAGTTCTAATTATTATCTCCTTCAGTTTTCCATAACGGAGTAGTTGGAATTTATCTTCATTGAACATCATATTGTTTTCCGTTATTTAATAAAAAATATGTTATTAAATACCACTGCCTCAACCGCTGAATTATTGTGAAATGTTTGGAAGAGCAGGGAGACTAATGTTCACTCCAGCATAAACAAAGTCACACTGACAATGTGTCAACCACTCCCTCGTATTTTTGTACAATTTCCTTCTTCAATTATATAGTATTTATTATTATTATTATTATTATTATTATTACTATTGTTATTAGCAATAGCAGAAATGTTCGATTCTTTGCTGTGTTCAAGAGTAAACACATGATGTCACCGTCTAATACCTTTCCTAATAGCCATTCCAATATGCAGTCATGAATGGGTTTACATTATTTATTCTGTAGTTTAATAGCAAATAATGAACAAACAAAACACTCACCACACTGAGTGGTGGGAGGGCTGGCTGCCAGTTGCGGGAGTCGGAGGGAGGGTAGTAGGGACTCGCAGTGGTGGAGGCATTGGTGGAGGCATTGGTGGAGGCATTGGTGGAGGCAGTGGTGGAGTCTGTGATAAGATAAAATAAGATTTCGTTTGGATTTTTAACCCCGGAGGGTTAGCCACCCAGGATAACCCAAGAAAGTCAGTGCGTCATCGAGGACTGTCTAACTTATTTCCATTGGGGTCCTTAATCTTGTCCCCCAGGATGCGACCCACACCAGTCGACTAACACCCAGGTACCTATTTGCTGCTAGGTGAACAGGACCACAGGTGTAAGGAAACGTGTCGAAATGTTTCCACCCGCCGGGAATCGAACCCGGGCCCTCCGTGTGTGAAGCGGGAGCTCTAGCCACCAGGCCACCGGGCCTGGTGGCTAAATAACATGTATGTTAATAACATACATGTTATTAACATACATGTTATTAAATAACATACGTTATTAAGGCATAACATGTAGTATATATTTAGTACAATTTACGACGTTTTCATGTATTTTATGATTATTCATGGTTCAACAAGTTAAGGAAGCAGTATTGTAATATATTTCCCTACAATATATTGGGGCACCAAACATTCACGGTTTTTCAACATTCGCGAGGCTCTTGACCCCCTAACCCTCGCGAATGTTGAGGGAGACCTGTAATGAGGAATCCCCAAGTTTTTTTTTTTTTTTTAACAAGTCGGCCACCTCCCACCGAGGCAGGGTGACCCAAAAAGAAAGAAAATCCCCAAAATGAAAATACTTTCATCATCATTCAACACTTTCACCTCACTCACACATAATCACTGTTTTTGCAGAGGTGCTCAGAACACAACAGTTTAGAAGCATATACGTATAAAGATACACAACATATCCTTCCAAACTGCTAATAACCCAAAACTCCTCCTTTAGAGTGCAGGCATTGTACTTCCCATTTCCAGGACTCAAGTCCGGCTATATAAAAATAACCAGTTTCTCTGAATCCCTTCACTAAATATTACCCTGCTCACACTCCAACAGATCGTCAGGTCCCAAATACCATTCGTCTCCATTCACTCCATTCGAACACGCTCATGCACGCCTGCTGTAAGTCCAAAACCCTCACCCACAAAACCACCTTTACCCCCTCCCTCCAACCTTTTCGAGGACGACCCCTACCCTGCCTTCCTTCTCCTACAGATTTAAATGCTCTCCATGTCATTCCACTTTGATCCATTCTCTCTAAATGACTAAACCACCTCAACAACCCCTCTTCAGCCCTCTGACTAATACTTTTATTAACTCCACACCTTCTCCTAATTTCCACACTCCGAATTTTCTGCATAATATTTACACCATACATTGCCCTTAGACAGGACATCTCCACTGCCTCCAACCGCCTCCTTGCTGCTGCATTCACAACCCAAGCTTCACACCCATATAAGAGTGTTGGTACTACTATACTTTCATACATTCCCTTCTTTGCCTCCATAGATAACGTTTTTTGACTCCATATATATATGCGTCATCGAGGACTGTCTAACTTATTTCCATTGGGGTCCTTAATCTTGTCCCCCAGGATGCAACCCACACCAGTCGACTAACACCCAGGTACCTATTTGCTGCTAGGTGAACAGGACCACAGGTGTAAGGAAACGTGTCGAAATGTTTCCACCCGCCGGGAATCGAACCCGGGCCCTCCATGTGTGAAGCGGGAGCTCTAGCTCCCGCTTCACAAATCAGAGGGGAAGACGGTTGGTAGACAGCAACCGCCCAGGGAGGTACTACCGTCCTGCCAAGTGAATGTGAAACAAAAGCCTGTAATTGTTTTACATAATGGTAGGATTGCTGGTGTCTTTTTTTCTGTCTCATAAACATGCAAGATTACAGGTATGTCTTGCTACTTCTACTTACACTTAGGTCACACTACACATTCATGTACACATTTATTTATACACACTCATCAGAGTTTTCTTTGATTTTATCTTAATAGTTCTTGGTCTTATTACTTTTCCTTTTATATCCATGGGGAAGTGGAATAAGAATCTTTCCTCCGTAAGCCATGCGTGTTGTAAAAGTCAACTAAAATGCTGGGAACAATGGGCTAGTAACCCCTTTTCCTGTAAAGATTACTAAAAAGAATAAGAAGAAGAAAATTGAATCCCCAAGTATCTTTCGTAAATACCAATTTAGATCCTCCTCAACCATTGCATGTGTCATCCATTGCAACAGAATTTGATCCCCCCAGAGATGATAGCCATTCTGCATATGTAAATCTCACTCTAACAGAGTTGGAATTAAATGTAAATAATCTCTATAGATAGATAATCTAGTCTAGAGAGTACTGCAACTGTGTGTTTACTATATTAACTTACTGATGTTCAAAAAAAATTTTTTTTGTGTTCACGTTCTCTCCGAATTCTGAGAGTTAACAGTAAAAGACTTGAGCGCCTTTTCTGTTAAACACTTTTTCCTTTGTAAATATGCTTCATCAGAATCCGTAGATCACATGAATACAGATCGATTGATCTCCTCTTTCACTTTATTGATCTTCCCTATTTTGATCTTCTCTTTCTCTTTTGTTGTACTATACCATTATTGATTCTTTCAATTACAGTGATTTGTGACTTACTATAATTTGCAATGCATTACAATCTGTTATCATCCTTAAGTATAGTTCATATGTTCAACTATTGTGTACACTGACATCGTATAGAATCAGCCTAGACCCAAAATGCCTAAAGTCTATAGTGTGTATAAGGTAGCCGTATGTTGGGACACTATACATTCTTCAATAAGTGGACAATTAAGCACATAGTGTTCAAGACAGTGACCATATGCCTGATCACATAATTTGCATTTAGTTTGATCATCATGTGTGTGTCTCCCAAACTGCTGGAAGTACTTGCAACCAAGCCTAAGCCTGGCCACTACAACATCAGTCAGTCTGTTCACCTTGTCCAGGAGCAGTTGATTGACCTTTAGTTAATGCATTATCAAATTCATACTCAGTGAAGAGACAATCACTCTCATCAATATTTTGGCTCATAAAATTAATCAGTTTCAACATTTCTTCAGAAGCACTCTCTAATTTTTTTCTAACATGAGATGGAAGGTTTTCATGCCTGGATGTTTTGACCATTCATTTATGAGGTTATTTGCTTTTTCAAGAGGAAAGGATGAGCAACATTGCCAGTCTTTTTCCTGATAAAAAGAGATTGTGTTAGAATAATACATGGATGTTTTTTTCCCCTCTGATTTCTTCAGTGTCTGAAGCCCCCTTTTACAGCTCACTTATGTTATCAAAACTCTTATAATGTTCCAGGTATTCATGAATAACCCACATTTAGCAAACTTATGATGATGTTTTAGTATGTCCTTAAAAATGGTTGTCACAACAATTTGATAATGGTCCAGGCCAGACTGTTATATCACCATCATGGCCCAGTCTCAGACCATCATGTCACCACCATGACCCAGTCTCAGACCAGGCCTAAATTAAGAAAGAAATAATACTGGAATAAGACCAATTAAAAAGACACAGCAAAGTAAAACTAAGTATGCACTGAATGTACTATTAGGCTCCTACCAGATGATAGACAGTATTATATTCATGGGGAAATGCCAAAAAAAAAAAAAAACAGAAATCTTGCTAGAGAACAAAACAGTTTTATTACACTCATATGACAGCATGGAAGTGACTCTCTGAATTATTGCTGTCTGCCAACCTCTAGCTTACCAATTTGGAATACTGTATTAGATTTATTTGATTTACCTCTGAATAATAAATGCTGTACTGCTTTAGCTGCATTTACAATACTTTTCAATGCATCATGCTGGCAAGCCTCTACCTTACTGCCTCTCAGGTTTCCACCAAGGAAACTTAGATTGACGCAGTCATCACAAGTGATATAAAAATGACTAAGGATATATAACTCACAGTCAAGTGCCCAAATGTAAATTAGCTATTGAACTACGTTGCCAGACATGAAGTGTTCATTTATTTTCAATTTGCTTAGTTGCGGTTAAATATGTATCATCATAAGGTTATACAACCAAGCTAAACCTAAACTACCCTAACCTATAAACAAGTTGCTACCCCATAAACTCTGCTACCTGGCTGCTGGGTTTAAGTTAAGATTAGGTCAGTGCTTGCTGATAGTTTCACTATACTTTTATATAGAACTTTCCTGAAATGCTATACATACTATAGGCTTTCAAATTATTGCAAATATTTATACATTAATCCGAAACAATCATTATCATGACTGATTAGTGACTTGGAAACATGAGTGAGATCACTTCACCAGTCTTGATACCAGAGCTTAAATTTCCTGGAATAAGAGCCCTGTAACTTGTATATTATACAATTATTTTAATCAGGGGAGTGCTCAACCCATAGGGGTCATAAAGCCTGGGGATTGGGAGGCATTCATGTTTGATCTAATTCTAAAGGGAAGTAAATTATTATAATAATCATGGGGAGTGCTAAACCTGTAGGATTATACAGTGCCTGTAGGAAGGTGATGGGAGGTATTTGGGCTTAATTCAGGAAACTGGAGCAAAGATCCAATTCCCTAGATCAAGAGCCTCTCACCAGCATCAAGAAACCTCCATTGAGGGGAAAGGGAGGTCAAGTTCTGCTCCTTGGATCAAGAGCCACTCCCACACATCACTAACTACAAAGACTCAGCCGCAGCAAGCAGCAACAAGGCTGCTCCTACATCTTGCCGTCCCCTGGGCCTATCCGAACTCCAGTGATGGCCAAGTTGGCAAGTACTGCTGCAACAACATGCAAGGAACCTATAGTGACATAAAAACTGACGGTGACGACAACGAAATGGACTAAATATGACAAAAGAGGGACTGGCATTCAAGTACCAGACCTGCTGTTGCCAGACGTGAACCAGACATGAGACGTTTTCCACTACAGTGAAATAACTGACCTACAAATCAACTGCACCAGTGTTTAACGGGAAGACAACATGGCAGAAAACCTGATCAACTAAATCTCCAAGGAAATGACAGGTCTGTAGGACTTTTTTCGTCAGTGCCAAACGAGGGAAAGATTTGAGCCTTTAAACATGGCTGACCGGCATTCAAACAGCCGCTACTGCCAGACGTACAACTAGCGAAGTGAAATTCTCATCTTTACTGACGTTCATCTGTTGACAGTAGCATCATATCTGTACCACCATCATATCACCTGTACCAGTGCTAACGAGAGGGAAACACAGGAGACATCGTCAAATCAACAGTATAAAACTCCAAGGTATAGGACGGTTATCCCTCAGTGACAGTCTTGGGAAAGAAGTGAATAGTTAAATAGTCAAGGTTAATGTTTTAGTAGCTGACCTATATTCAGCTGACCAGTGTACAGTGAGAGAATCATAGCAGAAAAAGCCAAATATATCTATAAACTCAAGGAAAGTCAGGTGGTGTTACTCCCCTCAGTGTTTTAAAAATGGTTGAGTCAGCAAAACAGGTCAGGAGACAACAACACGACACAACCCCCGATAAATGGAATTGAGGGGGATTTGGAAGGATAAAACCATGGATTAAACCTTTCTGGTCTACCAGAATGGAAAGGAGTTAGAAGTTAATTGGTGAAGCCAGACTGTGAAGTGAGGTGGGTAGGGGAGGGTGAATAAGGGGTTAAATGTAAGGGTGTTGTGAAGTTAAGGGAAAAGTGAGCAGTGAAGATGGTTTCTGAAGAGGAAATTTTACTAGTAATGCAGTGGTGATTGCTAAAGCAGATACTAAGTGTACTAGGGACTGGAAAAGAGAAATAAATATTATTGTATATGAGTAAAAGAGCGAAGAGTGAAAATGGCAGGCATTAGGGGGGTACAGGCTGGCATAATTATATTTATATTTCTTCTTCAATTCCATGAAGAAAGAAATCAGTCATGGGGGTTGGAAAAGGTGAATGGAGTAACAGCGCCCTGGACAGTAAAAGCCCAACAGTTGCCATCCTACCAGAAAAGTAAACCTCACTATCGCCGCAAGGTATGGCAACACCGCATACCTAAACAGAAACAGTGGCACACAGCTCTTATTGTAGCGCTCTTAAGTGGTGATATCCAAATTAATCCAGGACCTCAAACTATTGTGCAGAGGCAAAACAGACAGATAAATGACGGCAATAATGACGGTCTAGTAGCTAGGAATGATAACCTTAACTCCATATGTAATGCATACATAGGTCAGTGTGAGACAATACAGCCATTATTATCTCAAACACTACCAAACAGGTGCATACACTGTACTAAAGTACGCATGAAAAACAGAAAAGGCACCTTATGTAAAATGTGTAAGGGGTGGGTGCATGATGGATGTATGTACAATTATAGCAACGGTGCCAGAATTCATTTTGTGTGTAACAAATGCACTTTGGCACAGTTACCCTTTAGCAGTGATGACATTGATTTACCAAATTTTAATACAAATGACCCATTACCATATATTGATGATTATGATTGTTTTATGAAAACAGGCCTTCACTTTATTCATGTCAATGCAAGATCACTTCTTCCTAAATTGGCAGAGATTAGGATTCTAGCTAACAAAATTAGGGCGGCAGTTATAACCATCTCTGAATCTTGGTTGGATGATACGGTGACTGACGACGAGGTCAAAATAGATGGTTACAATATAAAACGCTTAGATAGGAACAGAAAGGGTGGTGGAGTATGTGCCTACATTAGAAATGACTTAGCTTACAACCCAAGACCTGATTTAAATAACAATAAACTGGAGATTCTATGGTTTGAAGTGCTGCTTCCTAAGACCAAACCCATCTTAGTAGGAACTAGTTACCGCCCTCCTACCCAGGACCAGTTCTTAGAAGACTTTTCCAGAGTCTTGTCCGGAGTTGAAAACAATTGCGAGACAATAATACTGGGCGACTTCAATATCTGTTTTCAGCAGCAAAATAACGGGCTATGCAAAAGGTATAAGCAAATTCTAGGATTAAATAGTTACACTCAACTTATTAATACTCCAACCCGGATCACACAGTTCTCAGCCACCCTAATTGACCACATACTTTGTAACCGCTCTGAGAACATTAGTCAGTCAGGCGTCATTACCACAGGTCTTAGTGATCATTTCATCATTTACTGCACCAGGAAAATAACTAGGGATAGGATAGGCCTACACAGGACAATAAAAATGAGGTCAACTAGAAACTACAGTAAAGAAACACTGGTAAATAGGCTACACAATTGTGACTGGACAGAGATAACAAGTTGCACGGACGTAAACGATGCCTGGGAAAAATTCAAAACAATGTTCACTACCATCCTTGATAATATTGCACCAGTTAAAGAGGTTAGGATTAAACGAAGAACTGAACCCTGGATGAATACTGAGATATTAGATAATATGAAATTCAGAGACCAGCTGCTAAAAAGATTTAAAGCAAACAGACAGGATATTGCAGCACTAAATGAATTCCAAAGGGTGAGGAACAGAGTACAGAGACTTATAAAAGGAGCAAAGGCAAAGCACTACTGCTCAAAAATTGAAGAGTATAAGCATAACCCCAGAAAGCTCTGGCAACAACTAAAACAGTTGGGGTATAGCCATAAGCCAGTAGATAGGTCTAACATAGTACTCACTATCGATAATGAGGTATGCCACGAAACATCTAAGGTGGCAAATTGCTTTAATTCCTACTACACATCTGTTGCATCAACACTAGTAAGTAAACTACCAGCTGCATCAAATACCTTTAACACAGACTCTGATAAGTTTCAAACATACTATACCAATAAAGGGGTAACCCCAAACAGTTGTCAACTAGTAAGTGTATCTCATGACTTTATTCAAAAAGAACTAAGCAGGTTAAACCCAACTAAGAGCACAGGCCCTGATAACATCCCGTCTAAGTTCCTAAAAGATGGTGCTTCTGAACTGTCAATCCCTATTGCTCACATAATAAATCTATCAATCACCACTAATACAGTACCAGAGGGGTTCAAGGAGGCCAGAGTCACTCCTATCTTCAAGAAAAATAGTAGGTCTGATGTAAGCAACTATAGGCCTGTTAGTATACTCAGTATAATATCTAAAATTCTAGAGAGGGCGGTGTATTCTCAAGTAGTTAAGTACCTTAATGACAACAACATTCTCCATAGCTATCAATCGGGCTTTAGAAGATCCTACTCAACCGACACCTCCCTTATTAATCTGATGGATTACCTGAGAACTGAAATGTCAAAGGGGAACCTCATAGGCATGGTAACCTTAGACCTGCAAAAGGCCTTCGATACTGTCAACCACAATATATTATGTAATAAACTTCAAGCTATTGGTATAGGTTCTGTAGACTGGTTTAAGTCCTACCTTAGCAACAGGAGACAAATAGTCAAAATCAACAAAACAGAATCAGAACCCCTGCCGATAACATGTGGAGTTCCCCAAGGTAGTATTCTGGGTCCCTTATTATTCTTATGTTATGTCAATGATATGCCTATCAGTGTCAAGTGCAAACTCCTACTGTATGCAGATGACAGTGCTCTGTTAGTGTCAGGTAAAGACCCACAAGATATTGCTAATGTTTTATCACTGGAACTGGAGTCCTGCAGCAAATGGTTAGTAGACAACAAACTATCATTACACCTAGGGAAAACTGAAGCCATTCTCTTTGGCACGAAACATAAACTGAGAAGGGTAAATAATTTTAATGTTCAATGTAATGGGGAGCCCATCACTTTGGTTTCATCAGTAAAATATTTGGGAATCCCCTTTGACCCATGCATGTCAGGAGAATTGATAGGGAACAGTGTAGTAAAGAAAGCGAATGCCAAACTGAAGTTCCTGTATAGACAAGCACAGTGTCTACCTACTGAGGCTCGCAGGACCCTATGTCTAGCCCTTATACAATGCCATATGGATTACGCTTGCTCTTCTTGGTACTCTGCCTTGACAAAAAAACTGAAAGATAGACTGCAAATCACCCAGAACAAAATCGTAAGATTCATCCTGGGGCTGGGACCAAGAGAACATGTAGGCCAGGATGAATTACAGCAGTTGGATATGCTAAATGTTGAAGACAGAGTAAAACAACTGAAGCTAAATCATGTTTATAAAATTGCTCACAAACAATGTCCAGAATATCTTGCTGTCAGTTTTGTCAAGGTTGGGAACCAAAGCAATCATAGTACTAGGGGGAGAGAGCACAACTTTGTAGTACCCACAGTCAGTGGCCAGGCTTCAAACACCTTTTATTGTACAGCAATAAAGGAATGGAACAGACTACCCGCACATGTCAAAGCCAGTCATAGCGTGAACCAGTTCAAGAAGAGTGCCAAAAGGTGTCTGATGAATGTAGCTACAGAAAGGGAGGGGAATGATTTTCTATTTTTTAGCTAACATACGTGTAAATTTTACCTTATTCCTTGTAATGACCCTCGTATTGTAGATAGTCTTAATGACCTTGGTGTAGCAGATAGTCTTTTTAGTATGATAATAAGATGTTATCTTCATTGTAGAATAATAAGAAAATATTATAACCTTTATACTATAATAATAAGGTAAAAGGACCCCAATGGAAATAAGTCACTCTGTCTGACTTTTTTGGGTTATCCTAGGTTCCCTACACATATGCTGCTATGTATGATAATTCTATGTAACTGTATTTGTGTTTACCTGAATAAACTTACTTACTTACTTACTTACATTGTTTTACTCTGTCTTCAACATTCAGCATATCCAACTGCTGTAATTCATCCTGGCCTACATGTTCTCTTGGTCCCAGCCCCAGGATGAATCTTACGATTTTGTTCTGGGTGATTTGCAGTCTATCTTTCAGTTTTTTTGTCAAGGCAGAGTACCATGAAGGGCAAGCGTAATCCATATGGCATTGTATAAGGGCTAGACATAGGGTCCTGCGAGCCTCAGTAGGTAGACACTGTGCTTGTCTATACAGGAACTTCAGCCTGGCATTCGCTTTCTTTACTACACTGTTCCCTATCAATTCTCCTGACATGCATGTAGTGTCTAAGATTAAAATAATATTTGCTCAGATTTGTAAGCTGGAGGATTAACCAACCAGGATAACACAAGAAACTCATGTGTCGTCGATGACTGTTAATAAGATAAGACTTGTTTGTATTTTTACCCAAACAATGGAAATAAGTCACTCTGCTATGTATGATAATCTATGGAACTCTATTTGTGTATACCTGAATAAACTTAATCTTTATACACTTCATTTTACTGTCTATACCAAACAGATTTAGTTTTTTTATTAAGCTACTTCGGGGGTCAATGCCCCCGCGGCCCGGTCTGTGACCAGGCCTCGTGGTGGATCAGGGCCTGATCAACCAGGCTGTTGCTGCTGGCCGCAAACATACCGACGTATGGATCACAGCCAGGCTGGTCATGTTACTGTCTTTAGGTGCCTGTCCAGGGCCTTCTTGAAGACAGCCAGGGATGTGGAAAATACTGTACATATTTTCCGGAAATACAGTATTTATATGTAAATAGATGGCCATACTGTATTTAATAATATTTATGTCATAGAAAACGGAAAGCCTGCGTCTGCGCAGACGAGACTCGCCATCTTGGTTTTGAATTTTGTACAAACGTTGGTGTAATGGGAAGAATTTTTCGTGCTGACACCTCTCAAATAGGAGGCGAAATTGGTGGATATGCATTGCTGCATAACTTGAGATATCAGACGACTGGACAAGACAGCTCCAGGAACCTCAGATAAGCTCTCTAGATTTGTGTATAATTCTGGCCAGCATTATTTTCATAGATTTAGTTAGAGTGAGGTTTTTCTGAGTATGATACACATTAATCTCCAGTCAAATTGGTGAGTGATATTAAGATATGTTTTCCTTCTGTTATGTAATTGTGTATATATATAACCATTTATTATTTTTAATATACAGTCCACAAATTTATATATTTACCAGTAGCTGTATAGCCCTTGTGGCTTAGCGCTTCTTTTTGATTATAATATTTACCAGTATTCCTGGTGTATGTATATTTCATTTAATTAATAGGTCCAGAGCAACTTGTGGTTATGACAGTTGTAGGTATCGAAGGGAGACATTTTTTATGACCTAGGTGTCCCAAATTCCTACTTGTCTATGTGGCCCGGTGGTCTGGTGGCTAAAGCTCCCGCTTCACACACGGAGGGCCCGGGTTCGATTCCCGGCGGATGGAAACATTTCGACACGTTTCCTTACACTTAAAATGGAGGAATATAGCAAATAATATTGTTGCAGTAATAACACCAGGAGGCAGCTCTGATGAAAACTCACACTCACACGAGCTTTTAAATCTCTGCACAAAATTCAATTTAAACCAGCAAGTAATAGAGCCTACTAGACTGGAGAATACACTAGACCTCATATTCACTAACAATGATGATCTGATAAGAAATGTCACCATATCAAAAACAATATACTCAGATCACAACATAATTGAGGTTCAGACATGTATGCGTGGAGCCCCAGACCGACAAAATGAGACTAGTCACGAGGGAGCATTCACCAAATTCAACTTCAATAACAAAAACATAAAGTGGGACCAAGTAAACCAAGTCCTAACCGATATAAGCTGGGAAGATATACTAAGCAACACAGACCCAAACTTATGCCTAGAACAGATTAACTCGGTGGCACTCGATGTATGCACAAGGCTTATTCCTCTAAGAAAAAGGAGGAGTAGATGTAAAATAGAAAGAGACAGGCGCTCCCTTTACAGGCGACGGAAAAGAATAACAGAGCGGCTAAAAGAGGTCAATATATCTGAAATGCGCAGGGAGAAACTGGTCAGAGAAATAGCAAGCATCGAACTTAAGCTAAAAGAATCCTTTAGGAGTCAGGAATCGCGGGAAGAACTAAAAGCTATAAATGAAATCGAAAGAAACCCAAAGTATTTCTTCTCCTATGCCAAATCAAAATCGAGAACAACGCCCAGTATTGGGCCCCTACTTAAACAAGATGGGTCCTACACAGATGACAGCAAGGAAATGAGTGAGCTACTCAAGTCCCAATATGACTCAGTTTTTAGCAAGCCGCTAACCAGACTGAGAGTCGAAGATCAAAATGAATTTTTTATGAGAGAGCCACAAAATTTGATTAACACAAGCCTATCCGATGTTATCCTGACGCCAAATGACTTCGAACAGGCGATAAATGACATGCCCATGCACTCTGCCCCAGGGCCAGACTCATGGAACTCTGTGTTCATCAAGAACTGCAAGAAGCCCCTATCACGAGCCTTTTCCATCCTATGGAGAGGGAGCATGGACACGGGGGTCGTCCCTCAGTTACTAAAAACAACAGACATAGCCCCACTCCACAAAGGGGGCAGTAAAGCAACAGCAAAGAACTACAGACCAATAGCACTAACATCCCATATCATAAAAATCTTTGAAAGGGTCCTAAGAAGCAAGATCACCACCCATCTAGAAACCCATCAGTTACACAACCCAGGGCAACATGGGTTTAGAACAGGTCGCTCCTGTCTGTCTCAGCTACTGGATCACTACGACAAGGTCCTAAATGCACTAGAAGACAAAAAGAATGCAGATGTAATATATACAGACTTTGCAAAAGCCTTCGACAAGTGTGACCATGGCGTAATAGCGCACAAAATGCGCGCTAAAGGAATAACAGGAAAAGTCGGTCGATGGATCTATAATTTCCTCACTAACAGAACACAGAGAGTAGTCGTCAACAGAGTAAAGTCCGAGGCAGCTACGGTGAAAAGCTCTGTTCCACAAGGCACAGTACTAGCTCCCATCTTGTTCCTCATCCTCATATCCGACATAGACAAGGATGTCAGCCACAGCACCGTGTCTTCCTTTGCAGATGACACCCGAATCTGCATGACAGTGTCTTCCATTGCAGACACTGCAAGGCTCCAGGCGGACATCAACCAAATCTTTCAGTGGGCTGCAGAAAACAATATGAAGTTCAACGATGAGAAATTTCAATTACTCAGATATGGTAAACATGAGGAAATTAAATCTTCATCAGAGTACAAAACAAATTCTGGCCACAAAATAGAGCGAAACACCAACGTCAAAGACCTGGGAGTGATTATGTCGGAGGATCTCACCTTCAAGGACCATAACATTGTATCAATCGCATCTGCTAGAAAAATGACAGGATGGATAATGAGAACCTTCAAAACTAGGGAGGCCAAGCCCATGATGACACTCTTCAGGTCACTTGTTCTATCTAGGCTGGAATATTGCTGCACACTAACAGCACCTTTCAAGGCAGGTGAAATTGCCGACCTAGAAAATGTACAGAGAACTTTCACGGCGCGCATAACGGAGATAAAACACCTCAATTACTGGGAGCGCTTGAGGTTTCTAAACCTGTATTCCCTGGAACGCAGGATGGAGAGATACATGATTATATACACCTGGAAAATCCTAGAGGGACTAGTACCGAACTTGCACACGAAAATCACTCACTACGAAAGCAAAAGACTTGGCAGACGATGCACCATCCCCCCAATGAAAAGCAGGGGTGTCACTAGCACGTTAAGAGACCATACAATAAGTGTCAGGGACCCGAGACTGTTCAACTGCCTCCCAGCACACATAAGGGGGATTACCAACAGACCCCTGGCAGTCTTCAAGCTGGCACTGGACAAGCACCTAAAGTCAGTTCCTGATCAGCCGGGCTGTGGCTCGTACGTTGGTTTGCGTGCAGCCAGCAGCAACAGCCTGGTTGATCAGGCGCTGATCCACCAGGAGGCCTGGTCACAGACCGGGCCGCGGGGGCGTTGACCCCCGAAACTCTCTCCAGGTAAACTCTCCAGGTATTGTCCTGTTCACCTAGCAGCAAATAGGTACCTGGGTGTTAGTCGACTGGTGTGGGTCGCATCCTGGGGGACAAGATTAAGGACCCAATGGAAATAAGTTAGACAGTCCTCGATGACGCACTGACTTTCTTGGGTTATCCTGGGTGGCTAACCCTCCGGGGTTAAAAATCCGAACGAAATCTTATCTTAACATTGATAAATAATTATCTTTGTTATCATTTACTGTTATGTACATAATTAGTTACATTCAGATAAATGCAATTTTCCACAAGGGATTTATTGGTAATTCCCCTTATGTATGCTGGGAGCAGTTGAACTATCTTGGGCCCCTGTCTCTTAGCGTACTCGGGGAGCCCCTGCTTTTCACTGGGGATGCTGCATCTCCTGCTAAATCTTTTGCTTTCGTAAGGAATGATTTCCATGTGCAGATTTGGGACTAGTCCCTCTAGGATTTTCATAGTAATGTATATATTATCATGTATCTTTGTCACCTGTGTTCCAGGGAGTACAAACCAAGAGACTTCATCTGTTCCCGGTAATTTAAGCGCTTTATCGTACTTACACAAGCCTTGAAAGTTCTCTATATATTCTCAAGGTCTGCAATTTCGCCTGTCTTGAAAGGGGCAGCAACATTCCAGCCTAGAGATAACAAGCGATTTGAAGAGAATCATCATGGGCTTGGCATCCTTAATTCTGAAGGTTCTCATTATTCATCCTATCATTTTCCTAGCAGATGTGGTAGATACATTGTTGTGATCTTTGAAAGTGAGATTCTCTGACATCACTCCCAGGTCCTTCACAGTTTTTTGCTCTATTGTGCAGTTGGAATTTGTTTTAAACTCCGATACAGCTGTAATTTCCTCGAGTTTTCCATAGCGGAGTAATTGGAATTTGTCTTCATTGAACTTTATACGGTTTTCTGTGGCTCATTTAAAGATTTGGTTTATGTCCGCTTGGAGACTTGCAGTGTCTTCGATGGAGGATACTGTCATGCAAATTCGGGTGTCATGCGCTAAGGGAAACACAGTAATGTGGCTTACATCTCTGTATGTCAAAAATAAGGATGAGAAACAGAATAGGAGTACTGCACCTTGTGGAACAGAGCTTTTCACTGTAGCTTCCTCAGACTTTATTTTCTCTATTATTACTCTTTGTGTTCTATTTCTTAGGAAGTTATAGATCCATCTACCAACTTTTCCTGTTATTCCTTTATCACGCATATTGTGCTATTACACTATGATCGTACTTGTCGAAACCTTTTGGTATTGACGATTGGACAGACATTTTTCTTAACAAAATACTTAAACTATACAACAAACATTGCCCTATAAAAACGAAACAGATCACGAATAAATGGCTTGGTTGCCCATGGCCAACCAGCAGCATTCTGAAATCCATTGATAAGAAACACCAATATGAAAAGCAATATAGACAGGGCTTAATACACAAAGATATTCTTAAACAATATTCAACAGTTCTCACCAAATTAATAAAGTAAGCCAAACAACTGTACTACTCCAGCAGATTCAGACACAAGAGGAGATATAAAAAAGACCTGGAAAACACTTTTCCAGATTCTGGGGACACACAAACTGAAAAAAAACCAAGAATATTGTTCTAACTAAACCTCATAAAACACCACTGCATCCCACTTATACAGCTAACAAGAAAACGACTTCTCAAACATAGGATCTAATCTTGCCAGTAAAATCCCACGTACCAATGCCCGTGCCGGGGACTACCTACCTGGAGTTTACCTGGAGAGAGTTTCGGGGGTCAACGCCCCCGCGGCCCGGTCTGTGACCAGGCCTCCTGGTGGATCAGCGCCTGATCAACCAGGCTGTTGCTGCTGGCTGCACGCAAACCAACGTACGAGCCACAGCCCGGCTGATCAGGAACTGACTTTAGGTGCTTGTCCAGTGCCAGCTTGAAGACTGCCAGGGGTCTGTTGGTAATCCCCCTTATGTGTGCTGGGAGGCAGTTGAACAGTCTCGGGTCCCTGACACTTATTGTATGGTCTCTTAACGTGCTAGTGACACCCCTGCTTTTCATTGGGGGGATGGTGCATCGTCTGCCAAGTCTTTTGCTTTCGTAGTGAGTGATTTTCGTGTGCAAGTTCGGTACTAGTCCCTCTAGGATTTTCCAGGTGTATATAATCATGTATCTCTCCATCCTGCGTTCCAGGGAATACAGGTTTAGAAACCTCAAGCGCTCCCAGTAATTGAGGTGTTTTATCTCCGTTATGCGCGCCGTGAAAGTTCTCTGTACATTTTCTAGGTCGGCAATTTCACCTGCCTTGAAAGGTGCTGTTAGTGTGCAGCAATATTCCAGCCTAGATAGAACAAGTGACCTGAAGAGTGTCATCATGGGCTTGGCCTCCCTAGTTTTGAAGGTTCTCATTATCCATCCTGTCATTTTTCTAGCAGATGCGATTGATACAATGTTATGGTCCTTGAAGGTGAGATCCTCCGACATAATCACTCCCAGGTCTTTGACGTTGGTGTTTCGCTCTATTTTGTGGCCAGAATTTGTTTTGTACTCTGATGAAGATTTAATTTCCTCATGTTTACCATATCTGAGTAATTGAAATTTCTCATCGTTGAACTTCATATTGTTTTCTGCAGCCCACTGAAAGATTTGGTTGATGTCCGCCTGGAGCCTTGCAGTGTCTGCAATGGAAGACACTGTCATGCAGATTCGGGTGTCATCTGCAAAGGAAGACACGGTGCTGTGGCTGACATCCTTGTCTATGTCGGATATGAGTATGAGGAACAAGATGGGAGCTAGTACTGTGCCTTGTGGAACAGAGCTTTTCACCGTAGCTGCCTCGGACTTTACTCTGTTGACGACTACTCTCTGTGTTCTGTTAGTGAGGAAATTATAGATCCATCGACCGACTTTTCCTGTTATTCCTTTAGCGCGCATTTTGTGCGCTATTACGCCATGGTCACACTTGTCGAAGGCTTTTGCAAAGTCTGTATATATTACATCTGCATTCTTTTTGTCTTCTAGTGCATTTAGGACCTTGTCGTAGTGATCCAGTAGCTGAGACAGACAGGAGCGACCTGTTCTAAACCCATGTTGCCCTGGGTTGTGTAACTGATGGGTTTCTAGATGGGTGGTGATCTTGCTTCTTAGGACCCTTTCAAAGATTTTTATGATATGGGATGTTAGTGCTATTGGTCTGTAGTTCTTTGCTGTTGCTTTACTGCCCCCTTTGTGGAGTGGGGCTATGTCTGTTGTTTTTAGTAACTGAGGGACGACCCCCGTGTCCATGCTCCCTCTCCATAGGATGGAAAAGGCTCGTGATAGGGGCTTCTTGCAGTTCTTGATGAACACAGAGTTCCATGAGTCTGGCCCTGGGGCAGAGTGCATGGGCATGTCATTTATCGCCTGTTCGAAGTCATTTGGCGTCAGGATAACATCGGATAGGCTTGTGTTAATCAAATTTTGTGGCTCTCTCATAAAAAATTCATTTTGATCTTCGACTCTCAGTCTGGTTAGCGGCTTGCTAAAAACTGAGTCATATTGGGACTTGAGTAGCTCACTCATTTCCTTGCTGTCATCTGTGTAGGACCCATCTTGTTTAAGTAGGGGCCCAATACTGGGCGTTGTTCTCGATTTTGATTTGGCATAGGAGAAGAAATACTTTGGGTTTCTTTCGATTTCATTTATAGCTTTTAGTTCTTCCCGCGATTCCTGACTCTTAAAGGATTCTTTTAGCTTAAGTTCGATGTTTGCTATTGCTCTGACCAGTGTCTCCCTGCGCATTACAGATATATTGACCTCTTTTAGCCGCTCTGTTATTCTTTTCCGTCGCCTGTAAAGGGAGCGCCTGTCTCTTTCTATTTTACATCTACTCCTCCTTTTTCTTAGAGGAATAAGCCTTGTGCATACATCGAGTGCCACCGAGTTAATCTGTTCTAGGCATAAGTTTGGGTCTGTGTTGCTTAGTATATCTTCCCAGCTTATATCGGTTAGGACTTGGTTTACTTGGTCCCACTTTATGTTTTTGTTATTGAAGTTGAATTTGGTGAATGCTCCCTCGTGACTAGTCTCATTTTGTCGGTCTGGGGCTCCTCGCATACATGTCTGAACCTCAATTATGTTGTGATCTGAGTATATTGTTTTTGATATGGTGACATTTCTTATCAGATCATCATTGTTAGTGAATATGAGGTCTAGTGTATTCTCCAGTCTAGTAGGCTCTATTATTTGCTGGTTTAAATTGAATTTTGTGCAGAGATTTAAAAGCTCGTGTGAGTGTGAATTTTCATCAGAGCTGCCTCCTGGTGTTATTACTGCAACAATATTATTTGCTATATTCCTCCATTTTAGGTGCCTTAAGTTGAAATCCCCCAGGAGCAAGATGTTGGGTGCAGGAGCTGGAAGATTTTCCAGACAGTGGTCAATTTTTAACAGCTGTTCCTGGAATTGCTGGGATGTTGCATCCGGAGGCTTGTAGACTTCCACAATGACTAGGTTTTGGTTCTCGACCTTTACTGCTAAAACTTCCACTACGTCATTTGAGGCATTAAGCAGTTCTGTGCAAACAAGTGACTCTAGATGGGAATTTCCCAAATTCCTTCTATCGTGTACCAACTGAGCCCACGGAAGTCACTGCGATCATAAAGTCACTTAAAAATAACTCGGGGAATCTGTCTCACGTCCCACCATTATTGTACAAGCGAGCGGCCCATGTCCTTTCGCATGCTATTACATTACTTTTTAACAAGTCACTAGAAACTAGCACTTTCCCGACACTACTCAAGACAGCAAGGGTTACACCAATACATAAAGGTGGTGACCCTACAGACGTAAACAACTATAGGCCAATGTCAATCTTACCATTGCTATCCAAAATCTTCAAGAAGCTCGTGCACAGGAGACTATATTCATTTATAACGTCACAAAACATACTCAACCCCTGCCAATTTGGATTCTGGAAAAATAAAAGCACTAATGATGCAATTATAAAAATGCTAGACCTGCTTTACACAGCATTGGAAAATAAGGAATATCCACTAGGAATTTTTATTGACCTAAGAAAAACGTTTGACACAGTAGACCACGGCATCCTACTCCACAAACTTGACCACTATGGTATAAGAGGCCATGCGCTTGCATATTTTAAATCCTACCTTTCTAATAGGTATCAGTATGTCACCGTTAAAGACACAGCCTCATCAATACGGCCACTTGATACTGGAGTTCCGCAGGGAAGTGTCCTTGGACCCCTGCTCTTCCTCATTTTCATCAATGATCTTCCAAACATATCCCAACACCTGAAACCCATTCTCTTTGCTGGAGTCCAGTCCCTGGACCAATTATGTACCTCTGTAATCTTTTGACTACCGCCCACAGGATGGGTATGGGGTGCATAATAAACATTAAACTAAACATCTTATGTCATCTCCCACCCTAATCTTGCCACCCTCAACACCATTGTTAACGAGGAGCTACTCAAAATATCGACTTGGATGACAGCCAATAAACTTACACTTAACACTGGCAAAACCTACTATATGTTTGGTAGCAGAGCAGGTGTTGCGTAACTTAACATTAAGATCGACAACACTCTAATTGCCAGACATAATGAGGGCAAATTCCTTGGCCTATACCTCGACACAACCTAAATTTCAGCACCCATATCCAAAACGGTGGGGATCCTCTCCAAGATACGATACTACGTACCGCAAACTGCCCTTCTCACACTATACCATTCACTTATATATCCATACCTCACCTATGCTATCTGTGCTTGGGGTTCAATTGCAGCAACACACCTAAAGCCAATAATAACCCAACAAAAAGCCGCAGTAAGAATAATCACTAAATCCCATCCCTTGCAACACCCCCTCCCCCCACTCTTCGTAGATCTAAACTTACTCCCTGTTCAGAACATCCACACTTACTACTGTGCAATCTATATCTACAGGACCTTAAATTCCAATATTAACCTTGACCTAAAACACTTTCTTGATAGTTGTGACAGGATCCACAGGCATAACACCAGACACAAACATCTCGATGACATTCCCCGTGTTCGACTAAACCTTTACAAAAGTTCAATGTATTTCGAAGGACCTAAAATCTGGAACACCCTACCTGAAAACTCTAGAACTGCAGACACACTCATCACTTTCAAAACTACAGTTAGAAAACATCTTATCTCCCTGATCCACCCCGACAACTAACTACATGATAACCACTTGGTGGTTCACAATTACACTCACTCACCCGCTGACTATAAACCCAGAAATACTAATCTTAATCTTAAAATAATAAATCCTAACTAGTCATAAGTTTGCCTATGATACTCAAATATAGACACTTTGTATTGTGCCAAAACAAAAGCATTCACATTGCTAAACTCACAAATTATGATTAGTCACTTAGCCTTAATATCATAATCTGTAAGGATTTAATGTTAAGAATTAATCTAAGTCTGCTCGAAATGCCAAGCCATGCTAGGTGTCCTAGTGGCCCCCTCTGTAATTAGTATTTTATAACATGTAAACCAAAAAATACCCAAAACCTGTAAACTCCACATTGTAACCATTATAGAGAATAAACTTGAATTGAATTGACTTGAATAGTACATCTGCATTTTTTGTCCTCCAGGGCGTCCAAGACCACGTCATAGTAGGCCAGTAGTTGGGATAGGCAGGAGCGACCTGCTCTGTACCCATGTCCTGAGTTATGCAACTGATGGGTTAAATATCTAAATGGTTGGCGTTCCTGCTTCTTAGAACCCTTTCAAAGATTTTTATGATGTGGGACGTTAGTGCTATTGGTCTGCAATTCTTTGCAATTACTGCCACCTTTGTGGAGTGGGGTGCAGCGCTGTATAGCCCTTGTGGCTTAGCGCTTATTTTTGATTATAATAATAATAATGTGGAGTGGGGTTATGTCTGTTGTTTTTAGTGAGTGTTGGGTTGACCCCCTTGTCTATGCTTCCTCTCCATAGAATACTTCATGCACATGACGGGCTTCTTGCAGTTCTTCATGAACACGGAGTTCCATGAGTCTGGACCTGGGGCAGAGTGCATGGGCATGTCATTTATTTAGTTTTCAACGTCTTGTGATGTTAGGATAATATCAGAAACTCTTAATTAACCAAATTTTGAGTCTCGGTCATAAAAAAATAATTTAGGTTGTCAACCCTTAGTCTGATTAACAACTCACTTAATGCTGAGTCTTATTGGGACTTTCAGTATTATTTCACTCATTTCTTAGCTGTCATATGTGTAAGTCCCAATACTGGGGACTTTCTGAATATTGTTTTTGCCTTGGATTTGGCATAAAAGAAGTATTTTGGATTTCTCTCGATTTCATTTTTAGTTTTTAAAAGCTAGGCCTGTATACCTTGGACATGTACTTGTAGTAAATAAAGATGTTATATTATTATATTTTCCAGTGTGTGTGTATGGCTGTACCATAATTCACACCCGAGGCGTAAATCTAGTGGTCCTCAACAAACCTCACCAACAACACAACACCTTCGTAAGCTTTTGTCTTTTTTAAGAGCTCCTAATCCAAGGAGTTTGAAGTTCCCTTACCTTGGATCACAGCTGTTTGCCCACGCCATCTCTCCCCATTGCCAAGGAGCTGAGTGGAACTCATACGGGTTTAGCGCTTTCCCCGCGCAAAAAATCTTTATAATCAGATTTTTAAGTCCATGCCGGTAAGAGTCTTTGATCCAAGGAACTGGAGCTAGTCCTTCATCCCTTCCTCAGATTAAACCTTATTACCTCCCATTCCCAGACTGCATAAGAGATAAGATAAGAGATAAGATTTTGTTCGGATTTTTAACCCCGGAGGGTTAGCCACCCAGGATAACCCAAGAAAGTCAGTGCGTCATCGAGGACTGTCTAACTTATTTCCATTGGGGTCCTTAATCTTGTCCCCCAGGATGCGACCCACACCAGTCGACTAACACCCAGGTACCTATTTGCTGCTAGGTGAACAGGACAATAGGTGTAAGGAAACGTGTCGGAATTTCCACCCGCCGGGAATCGAACCCGGGCCCTCCATGTGTGAAGCGGGAGCTTTAGCCACCAGACCACCGGGCCACCCCATTGGGGTTTAGAGCTCTCCCCATGAATCTAATACGTAGCTATTAAAAAGATAATTACGAATTTTTATCCGTGTGGACCTTCTATTCATTCGTAATGACAAACTTCAACTATAATTATAATTCAGGCGCTTCTTGTTTAATCACGGGAAAGCGCTAAACCAGATGGGGGGGGGGCCCTTATAATCGGAAGTGCTAAACCCGTAGGGGTTATACAGCTGGTAAATATTAATTTTTTTTTTGTGTTATCCCAGGATAAATCCACAGTTTACTACCAGTTTGTGTGTAACAGTTGTTAATGTGTGTATGGCAACTATTTTATTAATGTTCAGTAATGTGTAAAAACCATATAATGTACTATATATATAGGGAGCCGAATAAAGCTTATCTTCCTCTGAAGTCATGATGATTTGCAGATTGTTCTGTGGGGTGCCAGTAATGTGATGTAATAATAGCAATAATGATTAATAACTATAATACAGTAATAATGATTAATAATAATAATAATAATATAATTATTTATTTTTATTATTTAAATATTCTTCAAATAATACTAAATACAAATAATGGTATTATTTGTAGTAATACAAATAATACCAGAAATTCATTTATTGTGGCACCAGTATGGGAATCATATTGTCAGCCATATGCAAAATTATTATAGTATACATAAAGGCAAAAATGTATTTGAACCTAAATTGCACTACACAAACGAACATTTATAGTAACTTCAACAAATAGCAAATTATTTTACTGAAGCCTCCAACAAATTGATATTGTTAAAAATTCAAGTAGTAATTTTAAGATAAAAGTAATTGTAAGTTAATTTAAGGCTGCCAGCAATGCTCTGATTACATAATCAGGGGCTTTCTATGAAGTAAGTCGATTGTGGCACCTTTTCCTGAATCATTTGTCAATCATACTTACTAGAAATAATGTTTATCATTTTTCACTGCATATACCTGGAGTTTACCTGGAATTTACAGTAGTATTTATGGGTACTTTATGCAAAAAAAAAAAAATGATAGTTTATTATGACTTAATCTAGGTTATTTCTATAATTCCTCAGGAGGATTTACTTTCATCTGGGGTTTTATGAGGACCCTAATGGAAATAAGTTACTTTAGATTTCTGGGGGGTTGTCCCTCAAAGACCCGAATGGAAATAAGTTATCTTGACTTTTTTTAGTTATCCTAGGTAATCTACACATACGCTGCTATGTATGATAATTTATGTAACTATTTATGTGTACTGTACCTGAATAAACTTAGTTAATTTACACATGTTGCTATGGAAGACAGTTGTAATCATCTAAAATTGTGTGTATGTATCCGTACATAAATAAACTTGCTTAAGGTGTGTTCTCTAAATAAGACACAATGTAAGAGGTTATCCTAGGTTAAATTCTTCATAATTTATTCTGTACAGCTAATGTAAGTTTGAGGTTGTGTATAAGACTTAGATAAAAATTACTTACTATTTACAGGAGGTTGCTCAAGCTGTAGTAAGTTTATTTAGGTACAGGTACACATAAATACAGTTACATAAATTATCATATATAGCAGCATATGTGTAGATTACCTAAGAACTAAAATAAAGTCAAGGTGACTTATTTCCATTGGGGTTTTTGAGGAACAACCCCCCCTCCCTATGTCTCACATCTGAACTTACCAATGGGCACATAGAATCAAGAATCATCATGTGTGATACATAAACATTATTATTATGTGCTTTCCTCCCATAAGGGAGTTTTTTTTGGTGTTGATACGTTATCACTGTTCAAAATGTCACATGAAGCCTCACACACTTCCTTTTGCACTGATCACTCTCAACACTTCTACTTCTATTCTTTTGTCAAGCCCCTCGAGGGAGGTTTCTTGATGCTGGTAAGAGGCTTGTGATCCAAGGAATTGGATTTGCCTTCTTCCTCAGATCAAATCTGATTGCTTCCTATTTCCCAGATGCTGTAATATATACGGGATTACAGTTTCCCCCTAAATATGATAATGTTTTGTCATGACACCTTAATTAGTTACGTTGTTCAACTTTACTGGATGATCTTAGGTTAATTTCTCCATAAATTACTATAGAGGACCATTGTAACAAAGTATGAAACCTAAATAAAAACTTACAGTACATCTATAAGTTATTTTGTGTCATTCAATTATAAACCTATTTTATTTTAGCTTATTTGATTTTAATTTCTGTCTTCTAATTTACAGAACTTCATTATACATATCTTCTACTGTATCAGCTAAAATGTTGCTGACTCACAGCAAAATCATTAAGGTGCAGTTAAAGCAGGTAAGATTATAATTTGAGTAATGCCAGTAAAAATTATACGTAATTTAGGCTAGATATGTTTTGAGGAAGCATTGATCATTTCTCTTCATTTCAGTTCCTCAAAGGAAGTTTCTTGATACAGTCTGAGGAATTGAACTTAGTTTTCCCTTTCCTTGGATCATTCCTTATCTGCTGCAATTAAATTCCACCTATAATTATCACTCCACTTTCACAATGTGTTCAGGTCTTGCATATCTTGCATAGGAATTTTGCATCACCTGCAAGCATTTATGATGTAGTGGAGGCAGAGACCATGCATGGCTTTGAGACGAGGTATGATACAACTCATGGAGAAGGGAGAGAGAGGACCTAGTAACCATTTACAGTATAGCGATTAGACACATGAATTTGGTAAGAATCTCTTCTCTGGTGATATTACCTTGTGAAAGGATTGTACCTTTTATTACTGTTCACATTTTCCTTTCAGTCCAGAAATCTCTTATCCTCTGGAATATTTTGCCTTATATTCATCCTATGCTTTGTGATTTCCTGATTAGCCTTTCATAAGGAATTCTGTCAAATGCCTTCTTAAAATCTAAATACTACTGTACTGTACTCAGCTGTACTGTAAATTCAATCCTCTCATAGTTCCATTCATAATTCTAAAAGTATTAATTGAAATGAATATTTAAAATATTGTCATTTGTATACTAGATGTTTAACTAAATAAAATTTGATTTTTCATCAAATTTTCCATATTTGTGCCAGTCTGTGAATAATTAAAATTATTTGTGGGAGACCCTTAAATTTGCAGATTTAGAGTGTAACAAAGTTGGAGAACAGTAATTTAATTTTGATATTGAAATCCTATTTATAAGGAAAAGTGTATTAAAATGATCTCATTAAATCCTTCACAGATTCTAAAAACTGTGAAAGGCAGTGTGGTGCGAGGGCTTCACACAACCTCTATGTAAGTACCCTACAGTTGCCTGTATGAGTTTGGAGAATTAACTCTTATCTTAATTTTTCCCCTTCCTCTTCCCCTAGTCTCAGGGATTTTTTTTGTCATAGCTATGCTTGAACCTGTGTTTGCAGTTTGCTTGTCTTACTTCCTCACCTGGGGACTTTATGCACTTATTACTGTACTCTCACTTGGAAGAAGTTTCTTCTCATTTTTTCTGGCATATTTAATTGTTCACTTTTTACTTGTAGAGTCAGGCCCTGCTTATAAAGCAGGTTAGGCTCCAGGCTGCTGCTGCATACAGAAAATCGCCGTTAAGTGAAACAGTTTTTTTCACTTTCAAATGCAAATAAAAGCCTGATAATATGTTTACACTATCATATATTAAGTAAGTAATAGAGCTAGGCATAAAAAATGCATATACAGTATACACACATTACTTACCTTAAAATATTTTCATCCTTACCTTATAGTGAGTGAACATATTTATTGTAGGAAGTCTGAATAAGTGAAGAATGGGTATTTTTGAAAACTGCTGCATTAGCAAAATGCTGTGAAGTGAAGTACTGTAAAGCAGGGCCCTCCTGTATATTCTTATCCTTGTTCCAACCCTTAAGAATAGCTTGTTTTTATCCTTATTTTTTTCATCATACTGGCCATATCCCACCGAGGCAGGGTGACCCAAAAAGAAAAATAAGTTTCTCTTTTTAAATTTAGTAATGTATACAGGAGAAGGGGTTACTAGCTCTTTCCTCCCAGCATTTTGGTTACCTCTTACAACACATATGTCTTATGGAGGAAGAATTTTGTTCCACTTTCCCAAGGAGAATCTTTATTGATGTGGCTAAATATTTTGTATGTTGTAAAGCACCAGACAACCCTGGGCCAGGGCTGGGCTGTTGGGGTAGGAAAACTCTTGAACCCCCTCAGAAGTATTTGCTTCTCCTCTCCTCTAACATTGTGAGATTTGTCTGTCATTTTAGCTCAGGCACTTTGTTTTAGGAACCAGCCTGATAACAAACCTTTGCACCCTTTCTAGCTTATGTATTTGAGGTGTGGTCTCCATTCTGATGCCGCATACTCTGAGGTTGATCTTATGTATGTGATATACAGAATCTTGAAGGATTCCTTGAAATCCAAGTGTTGCACATGTGTCTTTTTCTTCAACTTATATTTAGTGTGTGCCATTAATATTAGGAAGTCCTGTTGGAATTAACCTGTTGGTGCATCCACCCCTAGGTCTTTCTTTATGATTCGTGTTTTTTTTTTTCCTTTCATTGATTTAACTGCTACTGGTTCCTTGTCTCTTGCCCCATCTTCATCACCTTACTTTCAGCCACTTGTACAACTATTCATGTAACTTACTGACATTACTATACTTTTTTTTTTTTTAACATAAGAAAGGAGGAACACTGCAGGAGGCCTGCTGGCCCACACAAGGCAGGTCCTCTACAATTCATCCCACTAACAAAACATTTGCCCAACCCAATTTTCAATGCCACCCAAGAAATAAGCTCTGATGTGAAAGTCCAACTCAAATCCAACCCCTCCCACTCATGTACTTATCCAACCTAAATTTGAAACTACCCAAAGTCCCAGCCTCAATAACCCAACTACGTAGACTGTTCCACTCATCAACTACCCTATTTCCAAACCAATACTTTCCTATGTCCTTTCTAAATCTAAACTTATCTAATTTAAATCCATTACTGCGGGTTCTCTCTTGGAGAGACATCCTCAAGACCTTATTAATACCCCCTTTATTAATACCTATCTTCCACTTATACACTTCGATCAGGTCTCCCCTCATTCTTCGTCTAACAAGTGAATGTAACTTAAGAGTCTTCAATCTTTCTTCATAAGGAAGATTTCTAATGCTATGTATTAATTTAGTCATCCTACGCTGAATGTTTTCTAACGAATTTATGTCCATTCTGTAATATGGAGACCAGAACTGAGCTGCATAATCTAGGTGAGGCCTTACTAATGATGTATAAAGCTGCAGTATGACCTCTGGACTTCTGTTGCTTACACTTCTTGATATAAATCCCAGTAATCTATTTGCCTTATTACGTACGCTTAGGCATTGCTGTCTTGGTTTAAGGTTGCTACTCACCATAACCCCCAAGTCCTTTTCGCAATCTGTATGGCTAAGTTCTACATCATTTAACTTATAAGTACTAGGGTTATGGGCACTCCCAAGCTTCAGAACCTTGCATTTATCTACATTGAACTGCATCTGCCACTTTTCTGACCAAGAATAGAGTTTGTTTAAATCCTCCTGAAGTTCCATAACATCTACGTTTGAATCAATTATCCTACCTATCTTTGTGTCATCGGCGAATTTGCTCATATCGCTAGTAATTCCCTCATCAAGATCATTGATATATATTATAAACAACAACGGGCCCAAGACTGATCCCTGTGGAACGCCACTTGTTACAGATCCCCACTCGGATTTAACCCCATTTATGGACACTCTCTGCTTCCTGTGAGTGAGCCATGACTCGATCCACGAGAGTACTTTTCCCCCAATGCCATGAGCCGCCACTTTCTTTAACAGTCTATGGTGCGGAACTCTATCAAAAACCTTACTAAAATCTAAGTAAATAATATCAAATTCTTTATCGTGGTCAACAGCCTCAAAAGCTTTACTGAAGAAAGTTAATAAATTAGTTAGACAAGACCGGCCTCTTGTGAATCCATGCTGAGTATCATTAATCAAGCTATGCTTATCGAGATGGCTTCTTATAATCTCAGCTATAATTGACTCTAGTAATTTGCCTACAATTGAGGTCAGGGTTATTGGGCGGTAATTTGACGGTAACGACTTGTCCCCTGTTTTAAAAATAGGAATTACATTAGCCATCTTCCACATATCAGACACTACACCTGTTTGAAGAGATAAATTAAAAATATTAGTTAATGGTTCACAGAGTTCCATTTTGCATTCCTTAAGAACCCTTGAAAAAAACTCATCAGGACCCGGCGACTTATTTTGCTTCAGTCTGTCTATCTGCTTCACAACCATTTCACTAGTGACTGTGATGTTACATAATTTATCTTCTTCTAGCCCACTATAAAAATTAATTACTGGAATATTGTTAGTGTCTTCCTGTTTAAAAACTGAGAGAAAATAATTATTAAAAAATCGAGCACATTTCATTCTCTTTGCCAGTAAGGTGCCCATAGTTATTTTTAAGGGGACCTATCTTATCTCTAACTTTTGTTCTATAGACCTGGAAAAAACTTTTTGGGTTAGTTTTAGAATCCCTAGCAACTTTAATTTCATAGTCCCTTGTAGCTTTTCTTAGCCAGTCAACAGATGATAAGTGTTCTCTAAGCCCATCGTAATCTGCTAAGCGAAAATCTGGGACTGTTACTGAGTTATCGCTACTATCGTACTTCCATTCAATGCTAAATGTAATTGATTTGTGGTTGCTAGCACCCAGTTCCTCTGAAATTTCTAAATTATTAACAAGGGATTCATTGTTTGCCATAACTAAGTCAAGCAGGTTATTTCCCCTTTGCATTATCACTACAGTACAGAATGTGTGTTCTGGTAGGCACATGATCTGAGAGAACTATCCCATGTATCAATTAACCCAATCTCCGATCATTCCAGAATGCTGTATACAACATCACCACCCAATTTTGTAAATAAAATTGACAAGTTGGCACTTACGTAGCATAAAAACAAATCTGAACCTTCTGTTAAGATACACATTTATTCAAAATTTGAAACTGATCAGAAGAGGCATTCTCAAGTTATTGCATGGAAACCAGTACCCCAGTCATCCCAGTTTGTTCAACAAAATGGATAAATTTACACCTACACAGCATACACCTCACACTTGTGTGATATCATTGATGTGATACAGTATGAAGTTTTTAATGCATTGGCCATTTTGGCAATGGCAATTTTGGTGGATAGAGATGAGATTGTTTTACCATGATCATAGCAATAACAGACCTTGTCCTTTGTTTCCAAATCAGTTGAACCCATATTTTGTTCCATATTTCCAAGTCTATTAGATTGAAGTTTGTTAAATCGAGGTTTTACCATATTTTATTGTTCAGGGTTTCCCAGAATTCTTGATCCATAGCAAAAATTTACAATTTATCACATCTTATTTTTTTCTCTTTTTTTTTTCACTTAGATACACTTCTAGTGTCCAAGATGACTATCGATACATTCACAGATCAAAAATACCAACAATGCATTTTCAGAAGTCCTTATTGCGACTGCCTATACCAGGTGAGTTTGTAAAATTTTCTCGAGAAATTATGTTTTGAGCAATCATGATCATGCACCTTAATTATTTTACACTGCAGTTATTTATATAAACCTTAACTGTTCTATCAATTTTTGGGGGGTTTGTTTAATATTTAGTCTGCTTGACTTGCTTTGCATAACTATGAGCTTTACCTGTATGTATGTATCCTTAAATTATGAAATCTCTTATGCTGTACATATGTATTATCTTTGTAAATAAATTTGTTGTTTGATTAGCATATATGCCTTATGGGTCTGATGCATATTTTATAATTTTCTGTTTTTTTTCTACAATTAAATTCTGGCTTACTTGAAAATGCCTGTTTGCAGTGACCTGAAACTTTAAGCAGATCCTTCATTTATTAAGAGTTTATCCTTCAAGGAAGATACCTTGATGCTAGTAAAGAGCTTTTAATTTCAGGACTTGTCACGTCCTCCTCCTTCACTATCTGATTACCTTCCATTTCCTATGATTATATTCATTCCATTCCCTATGATAATAATAGTAATGCTGAATATTGATCTCTGCATTTTATTGGGGGTTGTCTCTGTGAATGTAATGGGTTTACAGTGCTTTTCTGCTTACATTGGTGGTTTGAATATCTTTCACTTACCAAACTCACAACTTCCTGCTTACACCTTAATGGCTTACACCATCCTGGCTTACACCTTGCTCACTTACACTTTCCTTCTAAGCATGCTCAACCACTGTATTTGCAGTGCCTTAATTTTTTTTAGCTTATTTACTTGTGTCATGTATTTTTTATTATAAAATTCACGTTTCTTTCTTTTTCTTTACATATTCAGTACAGCAGTCCTTTGAAGGATCATCCATTTTCTAATTATTCTGTGTTGTATTATACTCATTTATCCCCAATAGCCATTTCATACTAGATGTATTCCTATGGTGCTAATTCCAGTATCATAGCATAATATATTTCAGTATATTTCATATGAAATATTTCTTACAATATTAAGGGTTTAGTGCTTGCTAATAAAAATAATGATAATTATCCTATGCAATGCATATTATTAGAAGAATGCTTAATTTGGTGCATTTTTTTCAGATTTGGACAAGACATGTACTCGTTATTTACGATCACAGAAAGCCTTATTAAGTGATGAAGAGTATAGTGCTACAAAACGTGCTGTTGACCAGTTCAAAGAAGGATCAGGGATGGATTTACATGCTCAACTGAAACAAAAGGATAAGGTTTAAATTATTTAATTATTTTGGGAATACTGTACTCTCTCAGGTACCTGTAAGTCTACAACTCAAATATGATTTTCTGGTTTTATCCTTCTAATCTGGCTGCCAGAACCATAAATTCCCCTAAGGTATTATTTTGTCTAAGGACTTAGTTCACAGAACAGTGACATGTACTGCAACCGACCTGAAATAACACAAAACGTTCATGTTGTGTACGAATGGTATATAATACCGACAAGATGAGAGTAAGACACATGTGCAACATCTGGGTATCTTTATTGTAGACGTTTCGCCATCCAGTGGCTTTATCAATACAAATTCCAGGACATAACTTGAAGACAGTAGAACTATGTACAGAAGATGAGGTAATCACTGGATGGCGAAACGTCTACAATAAAGATACCCAGATGTTGCACATGTGTCTTACTCTCACAAAACGTTCAACTGGTAATTCTGTTTGGGTATGGGGAAACAGAGAGCAACCCTTAACGGCTGTTTCCCACCAAAGCAGAGTGACCCGAAAAAGAAGAAGCACTTTCATCATTACTCGCTCCATCACTGTCTTGCCAGAGGCATGCCGATAATACAGTTCAAAAGCTGCATATTCACCACTCATGATCTCACAGAATGCACCCGGTTATGAATACCAAGTACAACATTTCCATTGCAGTGATATAATGACATCTTGTAATTTTTATAGAGGTAGTTTGGTCATTTAGAGAGAAGGGGTCAAAGTAGAATGACATGGAGAGCATATAAATCTGTAGGGGAAGGAAGGCGGGGTAGAGGTTGTCCTTGAAAAGGTTGGAGGGAGGGGGTAAAGGAGGTTTTGTGGGCGAGGGATTTGGACTTCCAGCAAGCATGCGTGAGCGTGTTAGATAGGAGTGAATGGAGACGAATGGTATTTGGGACCTGACGACCTGTTGGAGTGTGAGCAGGGTAATATTTAGTGAAGGGATTCAGGGAAACCAGTTATTTTTATATAGCCGGACTTGAGTCGTGGAAATGGGAAGTAAAATGCCTGCACTTTAAAGGAGGGGTTTGGAATATTTTCAGTTTGGAGGGATATGTCGTGTATCTTCATACGTACAGTGGACCCTCAACCAGCGATGGCATCGATTAACGATAAATCTGACTAGCGATACATTTTATCGCAAAAATTTTGCCTCGATTAGCGCTAAAAAACTCGACCAACACTATTTGTTCCGTCTGAGACGCGTCCACTTCTGGCCAGTGTTTACAAGCCAGCCAGCCACTGCGGTCGCTTCCAAGCATACAATCGGAACATTTCATATTATCACAGCCTTTTTAGTGATTGCACCTGCAAAATAAGTCACCATGGGCCCCAAGAAAGCTTCTAGTGCCAACCCTACAGCAAAAAGGGTGAGAATTACTATGGATATGAAGAAAGAGATCATTGCTAAGTATGAAAGTGGAGTGCATGTCTCCGAGCTGGCCAGGCTGTACACAAAATCCCAGTCAACCATCGCTACTATTGTGGCCAAGAAAACGGCAATCAAGGAAGCTGTTCTTGCCAAAGGTGCAACTATGTTTTCGAAACTGAGATCGCAAGTGATAGAAGATGTTGAGAGACTGTTATTGGTATGGATAAACGAAAAACAGATAGCAGGAGATAGCATCTCTCAAGCGATCATATGTGAAAAGGCTAGGAAGTTGCATGACGATTTAATTAGAAAAATGCCAGCAACTAGTGATGTGAGTGAATTTAAGGCCAGCAAAGGTTGGTTTGAGAGATTTAAGAATCGTAGTGGCATACATAGTGTGATAAGACATGGTGAGGCTGCCAGTTTGGACCAAAAAGCAGCTGAAAAATATGTGCAGGAATTCAAGGAGTACATAGAAAGTGAAGGACTGAAACCTGAACAAGTGTTTAATGGTGACACTGACAATGTTGTGAAACACTTTAGGAATGTCATAAAGGAACGGGAGGTACAGGCCTCTATGGGCAGATATGTTGTGCGACAGAGGTCCAGTGACTCTCAAGCTGGTCCTAGTGGCATTAAAAGAAGAAGGGAAGTAACCCCAAAAAAGGACTTGCCACCTCAAGTCCTAATGGAAGGGGATTCCCCTTCTAAACACTAAGACCATCAACACACTCCCCTCTTCCCATCCCATCAATCATCACCAGATCTTCAATAAAGGTAAGTGTCATGTAACTGTGCATGTCTTCTTTAGTTTGTGTGTATTAAAATTAATATTTCATGTGTTAAAATTTTTTTTTTTTTCAATACTTTTGGGTGTCTTGCACGGATTAATTTGATTTCCATTATTTCTTATGGGGAAAATTAACTTGACTAACGATTATTCTGATTAACGATGAGCTCTCAGGAACGGATTAATAGCGTTAGTCGAGGGTCCACTGTATATGCTTCTAAACTGTTGTGTTCTGAGCACCTCTGCAACAACAGTGATTATGTGTGAGTGAGGTGAAAGTGTTGAATGATGATGAAAGTATTTTCTTTTTGGGGATTTTGTTTCTTTTTAGGTCACCCTGCCTCAGTGGGAGACTGCCGACTTGTTAAAAAAAAAAAATGCATATGCATATTATTTGTTCTATAAATCATTCAACCATATTTCATGTTGACCCTTACTGGTGTAGTGTTTCCCTAAGATTATTATAATATAATAATGTTATGAAGTACAGTCAACCCTTGTATAATGCAACTGCACATAGTGTGTCTTTTCCACAATGCAATTAAAACGTACAACCAAATATTTTGGTGGCACAAAAGAATCTTGATATCATGTATGTACTCTAAATTTAAAATAAAGTAATTAACATGAAATTTGGTAGTAAATGTCATACATTTGTTCAGTCTGCTTGTGGGTGGCTGTGAACCTTTCAGCTTCCCACCATTCTTGCCAGGTGAGAGCAAGTCATGGTCACTGAACATTATTTTTCTTATCTACAGTGGTACCCTGAGTTTCATACAGCTCCCAGCTCAAATAATTATGTAAGTGTATTATTACATTATTCCTTATGGGAACAAATTCATTCGGTAACGGCACTCGAACAGCCTTCTGGAACAAATTATGGGCAAAACTCAGGGTACCACTGTATTTCATTCCAAATTTTGTATCTTATAAATGTTTAATTTATATAAAACATTTGTAGAAAAGTTTGAAGAGAATGTTTATTATATTTGTATGTAATAATATCAGGCATCCACAAAATTTCAGTATTGTGCATTATCATATTTACATTATAGAATGAATTTAAAGTGATTTTTATTTGGCATGCAGGGTAACACCTTTATGTGCTTACTCCTCGACATTAGAACCTGGTTATTCAATTGAATGTAACCCATGGATTATGAGAGGGGTATACTGTATACAAGAATGGGAAATCAAAACACGGTGGACATGCAGTATTAAGCTGTCAAAAGATGGAATAGTTGCAGAATAGTTTACTGTGTGGTCAGAATAATAAGTGCACATTATGGCCAGTGTACATTACTTATTTATATTATTTATAATATTTATTTTATTACAGATTACAGGCAGTGGAAGCATTAGGTGGGAGAGGATGTTAGAGTGAATAGAGATGTAGACCCGGTTAGAGAAATCAGCTTGAAGAGCCAATGAATAATAATAATTCGCCTTTGTAGAGGGCAAGAAGCTGTGCACTCCAGCTCAAAGTATACAATTTAAAAATAGTATACAAGTGGGATAAGAGAGGGAGAGAGGCTGCAGTGTGTTTGGTCTACCCCTTTTCAGTTGGAAGAAAAATATAGATAATAGACTGGAATAGAATAACCCTACACTGTGAATAAGGTGTGTTGCATAAGAGATGATGAAATATTAGAGGATAAGGGGAAAAATGTTAAAACAGGTGAAGATGTTGATAAAGCTAAGTTGCAGTGGAGAAAAATATTAACTGATTTGCCCCTGAATTCTTTGAGTTCATCTTTATTTTACTTATTTTATACAGACTTTTAATAGCTTTTACTGGCAATAATTAGAATAAATACATGTTATGTTATCTTTCATTGTCTGTTCACATAATTAATAGAGAAATTGTATCGTCAGGCAAACAAACACACAAGCTACATCTCGGACCCCTGGTTTGATATGTATCTGAGTGATCGCGTACCTGTAGTGCTGAACTACAATCCCTTCATGGCCTTCCATCCTGAGGAGCGCCCAGGCTACTCTGACCCAGTTATACGTGCTACAAACACCCTAGTGTCATCTCTAAGGTTTGTGTCATGTACATTCTTCTTTCTTTCAACACACCGGCCGTATCCCACCGAGGCGGGGTGGCCCAAAAGGAGAAACAAAAGTTTCTCCTTGTATATTTAGTAATATATACAGGAGTAGGGGTTACTAGCCCCTTGCTCCCGGCATTTTAGTCGCCTCTTACAACACGCATGGCTTACGGAGGAAGAATTCTGTTCCACTTCCCCATGGAGATAAGAGGAAATGAACAAGAATAAGAACTAGAAAGAAAATAGAAGAAAACCCAGAGGGGTGTGTATATATATGCTTGTACATGTATATGTAGTGTGTCCTAAGTGTAAGTAGAAGTAGCAAGACATACCTGAAATCTTGCATGTTTATGAGACAGAAAAAAAAGGACACCAGCAATCCTACCATCATGTAAAACAATTGCAGGCTTTCGTTTCACACTCACTTGGCAGGACAGTAGTACCTCCCTGGGCAGTTGCTGGTTTACCAACCTACTACCTGTAAGTTTAGAAACAAACCCCTCCTTTAAAGTGCAGACATTGTACTTCTCACTTCCAGTACTCAAGTCCGGCTATATAAAAATAACCGGTTTCCCTGAATCCCCTCACAAAATATTACCCTGCTCACACTCCAACAGCTCGTCAGGTCCCAAAAACCATTCGTTTCCATTCACTTCTATCTAACACACTCGTGCACACTTGCTGGAAGCCCAAACCCCTCGCCCACAAAAACCTTCTTTACCCCCTCCCTCCAACCTTTACGAGGACAACCCCGACCCTGCCTTCCTTTCCCTACATATTTATATACACTCCATATCATTCTACTTTGATCCCTTCTCTCTAAATGACCAAACCACCTCAACAACCCCTCTTCAGCCCTCTGACTAATACTAATGATGCACATATTGCATATATTTAGATTTTAAGGCTTTTGATAGGGTCTCTCTTGAGAGACTTATTGGAAAACTTCAAAACATTAGAGGCATAAAAATGCAAACTTTTGAAGTAGATTAGAGATTCTGTATTTGCAAGAAAAATGCAGTTAATGAGATGATTCAGAATATCAACATGAGATACAGTAATGTCATTAGTGGGGTCAGTATATACTCTCATAATGTTTTTAACCTACTGTATATAAATGACTATAAAAAATTAAGTGGGATAAGAGATGAATGATGGAATTTAAAGTGGATAAATGCTATGTAACAGAAATGGGTATAAATGAAAATGAGCATAGAACATTCTGGTATTCACTATTTGAGCTGAAAAAATGAGGAATTAATACAGCATTCCAGGTCAGACTAGAGCTATTGGGGTCATTAATTGGGATAGGTATGATAGGTAGTGGAGAAGAATTCTTCCTCCATAAGCCATGCGTGTCATGTCATGAGAACTGACAGAAATTTTTCTTTTTAGGTCATCTTGCCTTGGTGGGATACAACCAGTTCATTGAAAACAGAAATGAGTATTTTAGACTGAGAGACAAGTGGCCTATAGGAAATAATAAAAAAAAGGCACAATACCGTGACTGGAACGATACACAAATAACCTGCACATAGAAGAGAGGAGCTTACGACGACGTTTCGGAAACATCGTCCTAAGCTCCTCTCTTCTATGTGCTGGTTATTTGTGTATGGCCTATAGGATTTTAAGTGCTTGTAGAAGATGAGTAAAGTAATATGAGAAACACAGCAAGCTAAACTTAAGTTATGAAAGTTGGGAAGTACAGTGTCTGTCCTGGGAAAGGGACCTTCAGGTGCATTTTGTCGACATTTGATCAAGATGATGATGCCCTTCTTGAAGTGCAGTTAAATAGTGCATTTGATACATGTTTGTTTTCCTTGAGTCGGCATGCTTTGGTGGGATATCACAGAGGGTCTAAAAATATTATGTAGAGTCTGGCAGTGGTAAATAAGTTTCCTTGTTCAGTGTTGCTGGTTATCACTTGAGCCTGTTTTTATATCTTCTTTCAATGCGCCGGCCATATTCCACTGAGGCGGGGTGGCCCAAACAGGAAAAACGAAAGTTTCTCCTTTTAAATTTAGTAATATATACAGGAGAAGGGGTTACTAGCCCCTTGCTCCCGGCATTTTAGCCGCCCTGTTTTTATATATACAGCATATATATATTTTGTATAATTCAACAGATATATGTGCACTCTTCGGGATAGTGTCTTGGAGCCAGTTGTTTATCATCTTAATCCTGCAAAGAGTGATAATCAACGGTTTCGTAATATTATGCGATGGATGCCAACTTCTTTGGCATCTTATGCTGCTTATGCTTTGAAGGTAAAGAAGAATTTGTTGTTTACATACTGAGTGTAAGCCACTAAATGAAAGTGGTTTTGGTTTTTTGGAATCATAGCTATATCCCTAGAGTTAGAATGCCAAAGCTCATCCAAGGTAACTGTGCTAGATAACACTACCCAACAATTATATGTAATACTGTATTGCATATTACCCTTGACATTATAGCAGTACTGTTTAGGATAATATTTTATTAGGTCTAACACAGTGTATTGATTGTTTTATGCAGTAAAGGTACTGTACACTCCCTCACATCCAGTTCCCAGGATTGAGGTATGTTCGGCATTGATGGACTCATTGTCAAGTGTTTGTACTAAAGTATTTTAAATCCTTGATGCAACTAATCTCTCACACCTGGGAGTCAGAGTTGAGCAAGTCTAATATTAATTACATAAATATGTTTTTACAAGATGGGGTAAACAATATTTTTATATTTTTAAAGCGGTCATAGTTATGCAGAACATTTCACGCAAACTTTAACCAGGATTGAAAGATTTTAACACTAATATAGTTATATGTTGGCATGAAACTACCCACAGTTTAATGCAGTTTGTGTCTAAATATTGTGAATATTAACATTTATAACAATTCTAAGTGATTTTTTTTTTTTTTTATAAAAAATATCTTACAATAGTTCTCCATGGGGAAGTGGAACAGAATTCTTCCTCTGTAAGCCATGCATGTTGTAAGAGGCGACTAAAATGCCGAGAGCGAGGGGCTATTAACCCCTTATTCTGTATGTATTACTAAAGTTGTAAAGAGAAATTCTTGTTTTTCTTTTTGGGCCACCCTGCTTCAGTGGGATACGGCCAGTTTGTTGAAAGAAGAAGAAAGATCTAACAATAGTAATATAAAATGGTTAGTAGTATATAAGTACAGTGGACCCCTAGTTCGCAATGCTATCGGTATCCGATAAATCCAGTAGCCGATGCATTATATCACCAAAAATTTGCCTCAGTTCCTGTTACAAAACCCGGTATGCGATGCGATTCGTATGAAACGTGTCCATGTGTGGCCTGAACTGCCCTGTGTGCGCCAGTGTTTACAAGCCAGCCAGTGTGCGCGCATCAAAGGATACATTCGGTACATTCCTTATTATCCATATTATCACTGTTTTGGTGCTTGTTTCTGCAAAATAAGTCACCATGGGCCCCAAGAAAGCTTCTAGTGCCAACCCTGTGGTAAAAAGGGTGAGAATTAGTATGGAAATTAAGAAAGATTTTGAAGGGTTTGGGGCTAACCCTGAGAAGCCTATGCCAGTTGTGGAATCCATTGTGCCTACTTCAAAGATTAAGGAAATGTGTGCAAAGTGGGTTGAACTGCAAACCTTTATGGATGAAAATCACCCTAACACAGCTATTGCAAGCCATGCTGGTGACTATTACAATGACAATGTTGTGGCCCATTTTAGACAAATCTTATAGGAACGGGAGGTACAGAGTTCTATGGACAGATATGTTGTGCGACAGAAGTCCAGTGACTCTCAAGCTGGTCCTAGTGGCATTAAAAGAAGGGAAGTAACCCCGGAAAAGGACTTACTACCTCAAGTCCTAATGGAGGGGGATTCCCCTTCTAAACAATAGGTTCAACACTCTCCCCTCCTCCCATCCCATCAATCATCACCAGATCTTCATTAAAGGTAAGTGCCAATTATTCTATTGTTATTTATTCTATTGTTATTGTAATTATTGCATTAAACTTAATATTTCATGTGGTAAAAGTTTTTTTTTCATACTTTTGGGTGTCTTGCATGGATTAATTTGATTTCCATTATTTTTTATGGGGGAAAATTGATTCGCTTTCCGATAATTTTGGTTTACGATGAGCTCTCAGGAACGGATTAATATTGCGAACCAGGGGTCCACTGTACAGTAAAACTCCCGTTTTCTTCCAGTCCGAATATTGTACAATTTGGATTTCAACCACTGTTTTTGGCGAATTTTTACTCTAGGTTTCATACATCGACTCTGAAATCGTCTGTATCTGACGTGTCCGCCTTCCCGGGCCACTGCCGACTCAGTCTATCTCTGTCACTTGTCAAGTGAACAATACTCCGCGCATTAATCCATTGTTTTTGGTGCTTGTTTGTTGAGTGCAAATGCGAAATAAGCCACCATGAGGCCAAAGAAAGTTCAGAGTACCAGCCCTTTGATAAAGGTGAGAAACATGATAGAATTCAAGAAAGAGCTTGTATCAAAATATGAAAGTGGCGTACTTGTGGCCGAGCTCGCTAGGATGTATGGGAAATCCAAATCAACAATGAGTTCCATCATGGCGAAGAAAGTAAAAATCAAGGAAGCTGATGTTGCAAAAGGGGTAAATATGCTAACGAAACAGAGACCTCGAACAATCGAAGATGTGGAGAAGTTGTTGTTAGTGTGGATCAGCAAAAAACAGTTAGCAGGAGATAGTGTTGTGGAAGGGATAATTTGCGAAAAGGCAAGGCAGTTGCATGCGGATCTCGTAAAGAAAATGCCTGGAACGAGTGCTGCTGTTAGAGAATTTAAGACCAGCAAAGGCTGGTTCAACAGTTTCAAGAAGCGAAGTGGCATACACAGTGTGGTAAGGCATGGCAAGGCTGGAAGTTCGGACAAACGTGCAGCCAAAAAATTTGTTGATGAATTCAGGGAGTACGTAGAGACTGAAGGATTCCTCTCCCAACAAGTGTTCAGTTGTGACGAAACAGACCTCTTTTGGAAGAAAATGCCAAAGAGGACCTACATCAAGCAGGAGGAAAAGGCACTGCCAGGACACAAGCCTATGAAGGATAGGCAAACTCTTTTGGTCTGTAATAATGCTAGTGGGGATTTCAAAGTGAAGCCTTTACTGGTGCATCACTCTGAAAATCCTCAAGTGTTCAAGAAAAACAATGTCATGTAGAGTATATTGTGTGTGCTGTGGAAGGCTAACAATAAGGCATCGGTCACAAGGGTAATTTACATTGAGTGGGTCAATGAAGTGTTTGACCCGAGTTTGAAGAAATACCTCCTGGAAAATAAATTGCCACTCAAGTGCCTCCTGGTAATGGACAATGCTCCTGCTCATCCTCCAGACTTGGAAGACCAATTGTTTGAGGAGTTTAGTTTCATCACAGTGAAGTTCTTGCCTCCTAATACCACTCCTCTCATCCAGCCCATAGACCAGCAGGTCATTTCAATCTTTAAAAAATTCCACACCAAAGCAGTATTTCAGAGGTGCTTTGAAGTGACCTCAGACACTGAACTGACTCTGAGAGAGTTCTGGAGGAATCACTTCAGTATCCTCAGTTGCATAAGCCTTATAGACAATGCTTGGCAGGAAGTGACTTCCAGGATGATGAACTCTGCTTGGAGAAAATTGTGGCCAGAATGTGTCCAAGAGAAGGATTTTGAAGGGTTTGAGGCTGACCCTGACGACCCTACGCCTGTTGTAGAATCTATTGTGTCTTTCGGGAAGTTCATGGGGTTGGATGTGAATGGCCAAGATGTGGAAAAGTTGGTGGAGGACCACAGGGAAGAGCTAACCACTGAAGAGCTGCAAGACCTTCAACTGGAACAGCAACAGATCGCAGCCGAGGAAATTGCTTTAGAGGAGGAGGAAGAGAGAGGGGAGAATGTGTCTTCTTCAGTGATTAAGGACATGTGTACAAAGTGGAGTGAGTTGCAAAGTTTTGCAGAGAATTATCACCCTAACAAAACTGTTGCAAGCCATGTCTGCAACATTTTAGGCAAATCTCAAAGAGATACCAGAAACAGGCCCCTTGGGACAGATTTTTTGTGCAACAGAGGTGCAGTGAATCTCAAGCTGGTCCCAGTGCCAGTAAAAGACAAAGAAGGGAGGTAACCCTGGATAGGGCTTTGATACCTGAGGTCCTTATGGAAGGGGATTCCCCTACCAAACAATAACCTCTCCTCTCTCTCCCCTCCTTACCTTCTTCCATATGAAAACAAGAGTCTTCAAAAAAGGTATGTAATAGTGATTTAAATGTTCATTTATTCATTAAAATTAGTGCTTTATATTTATTTTTCATTGTTTTCTGTATGTAAAATTATAGTTATTCTCTATAAAATGTATTTTTGTTAATATTTTTGGGTGTTTGGAACGGATTAATTGGATTTACATTATTTCTTATGGGAAATATTACTTCGATTTTCGTCCATTTCTGATTTCAACCGACCTTCTGGAATAGGTTAAGGATGAAAACCGGGGTGCCACTGCAATAGGATATAATTTTGTCATAAAAATAATTGAGGGTAGAAATATAGGTGGTGACATTAAGTGCATGAGAGCAAGGGACTAACAACCCCTTCCCTTGTATAATGGCTAAATGTAAAAAGAAAGAAAGAACTTAACATTTCTTCTTTTTTGAGTCACCCTGCTTCTGTGGGAGGTGGCTGTTGTATTAAAAAAGAAATTAATGCAATGAATATGTAAGCTGATTTGAAGCAAGCTGTACAAAGAAACCTCATTAATGGGCTTATAGAGGGGTAAAGGTGTATGATAATGCCAGTTGTCTGCAACTGTTACCTTGCTCACACTTCAATTTTCAATTCAGCATTAAAGTTTATGCTTAATTTGTTAAGATGTAAATAATATAGTGTGAATCTTGCTTTTGATCATATACAGTATATAAGAAAATTTAAATATATTGATTTTCTTATAACAGATTCACATTTAATCTGTATATTATTTTCTTTAATATTTCATTAATGTTTAATTTGATTTTTAGTCTGATTACAAAATCATGTATAAGTAATGAAATACTGTATCACTATTTATATTTTAGGTGTTTCCACTGGATATGTCTCAGTTTGGCAACCTCTTCCACTCTACTCGTATACCAGAGATTGGTAAAGACAGTCTGAAGTGTGACCCACATGCACGGCATATGCTCTTCATGAAAAATGGCCACTTTTATATATTTGATGTCTTTGATAGAGATGGTATGTTTACTTATGTTGCTTATCTAGTATGTAATTTACTAGTTTTAAAAAAAATTCAATGCCTCTTTTTTTAAAAGATTGTATAGTATATACAGTGGATAACATGATAGGAATATTTAGAATATGTAATTTAAAATATCCTAGGCAGTAGGTTGGTAGACAGTATCCACCCAGGGAGGTGCTACCATCCTGCCATGTGAATGTACAATGGAAGCCTGTAATTGTTTTACATGATGGTAGGACTGCTGGTGTCTTTTTTTCTGACTCATAAACATGCAAGATTTCAGGTATGTCTTGTTACTCTACTTTTAGGTCACGTTACACATGCATGTACAAGCATATATATACATACCCCTCTGGGTTTTCTTCTGTTTTCTTACTAGTTCTTGTTCTTGTTTATTCCTCTTATCTCCGTGGGAAAGTGGAACAGAATTCTTTCTCCACAAAATGCCGGGAACAATGGGCTAGTAACCCCTTTTCCTGTAAAGATTACTAAAAAGAATAAGAAGAAGAAAATTGTCAAAGTGGGAAGTTTGAATGTGCATGGATGTTGTGCAGATGATAAGAAAGAGATGATTGTGGATGTTATGAATGAGAAGAAGCTGGATGTCCTGGCTTTAAGTGAAACAAAGCTGATGGGGGTGGGAGAGTTTCAGTGGAGAGGAATAAATGGGATTAGGTCAGGGGTTTCAAATAGAGCTAGAGCTAAAGAAGGAGTAGCAATAATGTTGAAGGATAAGCTATGGCAGGAAAAGAGGGACTATAAATGTATTAATTCAAGGATTATGTGGAGTAAAATACAGATTGGATGTGAAAAGTGGGTTATAATAAGCGTGTATGCACCTGGAGAAGAGAGAAGTGTAGAGGAGAGAGAGAGAGATTTTGGGAAATGTTGAGTGAATGCATGGGGAATTTTGAATCAAGTGTGAGAGTAATGGTGGTTGGGGATTTCAATGCTAAAGTGGGTAAAAATGTTATAGAGGGAGTAGTAGGTAAATTTGGGGTGCCAGGGGTAAATGTAAATGGGGAGCCTTTAATTGAGCTATGTGTAGAAAGAGATTTGGTAATAAGTAATACATATTTTATGAAAAAGAGGATAAATAAATATACAAGGTATGATGTAGCACGTAATGAAAGTAGTTTATTAGATTATGTATTGGTGGATAAAAGGTTGATGGGTAGGCTCCAGGATGTACATGTTTATAGAGGGGCAACTGATATATCGGATCATTATTTAGTTGTAGCTACAGTTAGAGTAAGAGGTAGATGGGAAAAGAGGAAGGTGGCAACAACAAGTAAGAGGGAGGTGAAAGTGTATAAACTAAGGGAGGAGGAAGTTCCAGTGAGATATAAGCGACTATTGGCAGAAAGGTGGGCTAGTGCAAAGATGAGTAGTGGGGAGGTTGAAGAGGGTTGGAATAGTTTTAAAAATGCAGTATTAGAATGTGGGGCAGAAGTTTGTGGTTATAGGAGGGTGGGGGCAGGAGGAAAGAGTGATTGGTGGAATGATGAAGTAAAGGGTGTGATAAAAGAGAAAAAGGTAGCTTATGAGAGGTTTTTACAAAGCAGAAGTGTTACAAGAAGAGCAGAGTATATGGAGAGTAAAAGAAAGGTAAAGAGAGTGGTGAGAGAGTGCAAAAGGAGAGCAGATGATAGAGTGGGAGAGGCACTGTCAAGAAATTTTAATGAAAATAAGGAAAAATTTTGGAGTGAGTTAAACAAGTTAAGAAAGCCTAGGGAAAGTATGGATTTGTCAGTTAAAAACAGAGTAGGGGAGTTAGTAGATGGGGAGATGGAGGTATTAGGTAGATGGCGAGAATATTTTGAGGAACTTTTAAATGTTAAGGAAGAAACAGAGGCAGTAATTTCATGCACTGGTCAGGGAGGTATACCATCTTTTAGGAGTGAAGAAGAGCAGAATGTAAGTGTGGGGCAGGTACATGAGGCATTACATAAAATGAAAGGGGGTAAAGCAGCTGGAACTGATGGGATCATGACAGAAATGTTAAAAGCAGGGGGGGATATAGTGTTGGAGTGGTTGGTACTTTTGTTTAATAAATGTATGAAAGAGGGAAAGGTACCTAGGGATTGGCAGAGAGCATGTATAGTCCCTTTATATAAAGGGAAAGGGGACAAAAGAGACTGTAAAAATTATAGAGGAATAAGTTTACTGAGTATACCAGGAAAAGTGTACGGTAGGGTTGTAATTGAAAGAATTAGAGGTAAGACAGAATGTAGGATTGCGGATGAGCAAGGAGTTTTCAGAGTGGGTAGGGGATGTGTAGATCAAGTGTTTACATTGAAGCATATATGTGAACAGTATTTAGATAAAGGTAGGGAAGTTTTTATTGCATTTATGGATTTAGAAAAGGCATATGATAGAGTGGATAGAGGACCAATGTGGCAGATGTTGCAAGTATATGGAATAGGTGGTAAGTTATTAAATGCTGTAAAGAGTTTTTATGAGGATAGTGAGGCTCAGGTTAGGGTGTGTAGAAGAGAGGGAGACTACTTCCCGGTAAAAGTAGGTCTTAGACAGGGATGTGTAATGTCACCATGGTTGTTTAATATATTTATAGATGGGGTTGTAAAGGAAGTAAATGCTAGGGTGTTCGGGAGAGGGTTGGGATTAAATTTTGGGGAATCAAATTCAAAATGGGAATTGACACAGTTACTTTTTGCTGATGATACTGTGCTTATGGGAGATTCTAAAGAAAAATTGCAAAGGTTAGTGGATGAGTTTGGGAATGTGTGTAAAGGTAGAAAGTTGAAAGTGAACATAGAAAAGAGTAAGGTGATGAGGGTGTCAAATGATTTAGATAAAGAAAAATTGGATATCAAATTGGGGAGGAGGAGTATGGAAGAAGTGAATGTTTTCAGATACTTGGGAGTTGACGTGTCGGCGGATGGATTTATGAAGGATGAGGTTAATCATAGAATTGATGAGGGAAAAATGGTGAGTGGTGCGTTGAGGTATATGTGGAGTCAAAAAACGTTATCTATGGAGGCAAAGAAGGGAATGTATGAAAGTATAGTAGTACCAACACTCTTATATGGGTGTGAAGCTTGGGTGGTAAATGCAGCAGCGAGGAGACGGTTGGAGGCAGTGGAGATGTCCTGTTTAAGGGCAATGTGTGGTGTAAATATTATGCAGAAAATTCGGAGTGTGGAAATTAGGAAAAGGTGTGGAGTTAATAAAAGTATTAGTTAGAGGGCAGAAGAGGGGTTGTTGAGGTGGTTTGGTCATTTAGAGAGAATGGATCAAAGTAGAATGACATGGAAAGCATATAAATCTATAGGGAAAGGAAGGCGGGGTAGGGGTCGTCCTAGAAAGGGTTGGAGAGAGGGGGTAAAGGAGGTTTTGTGGGCAAGGGGCTTGGACTTCCAGCAAGCGTGCGTGAGCGTGTTAGATAGGAGTGAATGGAGACGAATGGTACTTGGGACATGACGATCTGTTGGAGTGTGAGCAGGGTAATATTTAGTGAAGGGATTCAGGGAAACCGTTATTTTTATATAGTCGGACTTGAGTCCTGGAAATGGGAAGTACAATGCCTGCACTGTAAAGGAGGGGTTTGGGATATTGGCAGTTTGGAGGGATATGTTGTGTATCTTTATATGTGTATGCTTCTAAACTGTTGTATTCTGAGCACCTCTGCAAAAACAGTGATAATGTGCGAGTGTGGTGAAAGTGTTGAATGATGATGAAAGTATTTTCTTTTTGGGGATTTTCTTTCTTTTTTGGGTCACCCTGCCTCGGTGGGAGACGGCCGACTTGTTGAAAAAAAAAACAAAAAAAAACATGTATGTGTAGTGTGACCTAAGTGTAAGTAGAAGTAGCAAAACGTACCTGAAATCTTGCATGTTTATGAGACAGAAAAAAGGACACCAGCAATCCTACCATCATGTAAAACAATTACAGGCTTTCGTTTTGCACTCGCTTGGCAGGACGGTAGTACCTCCCTGGACGGTTGCTGTTTACCAACCTACTACATAGGTGGAAGGAGGCATATGAGTTATAAAGGAAGTAAGGTGGTCCACTACTACTGTAGCATAAGGAGAGGTAAAACTAGAGTGGTTGTCTTCCTAAGTAGTTCATCATATCACAGACACAGAAAGCATACGGTATCCACATATACTGCTTAACTTGTTTTGGCTAAAATATCAGGACAATTGATAATTGTTTTACTGTTAAAGAATTTTATTTTAGGGCCCACTTTCTGTGGTTTAAATTTTTTTTTTTTTTCAGTGCTCATAAGAATTGTAACTTGCTTAGACTCAACTCCTGTCCTGAAGACTCCATAGGGATGTATGGTGTTGGGCTTATCAGTCTACATGACTACTGTAAGATTGCCAGTGAGGAAGAAATAGGGATTAACCTTATGTTTTCTCACTATATCTCTTCACTCTAGGTAGTAGGTTGGTAAACAGCAACCGCCCAGGGAGGTACTACCGTCCTGCCAAGTGAGTGTACAACGAAAACCTGTAATTGTTTTACATGATGGTAGGACTGCTGGTGTCTTTTGTCTGTCTCATAAACATGCAAGATTTCAGGTATGTCTTGCTACTTCTACTTGCACTTAGGTCACACTACACATACATGTACAAGCATATATATACGCACCCCTCTGGGTTTTCTTCTATTTTCTTTCTAGTTCTTGTTCTTGTTTATTTCCTCTTATCTCCATGGGGAAGTGGAACAGAATTCTTCCTCCGTAAGCCATGCGTGTCGTAAGAGGCGACTAAAATGCCGGGAGCAAGGGGCTAGTAACCCCTTCTCCCATATAAATTACTAAATTTAAGAGAAACTTTCGTTTTTCTTTTTGGGCCACCCTGCCTTGGTGGGATACGGCCGGTGTGTTGAAAGAAGAAGAAAGATCTCTTCACTGTCAGTTGAAGTCTATAAAACAACAAGTTTTGTGTCTTTCCATCTATGGGAGACTCAGGAAACTCACTTCATAACAATCACTCATATGACACAAAAATAATACAGGAATAAAAAATAAACAGGAGGTTCCTAGCCTACAAACTCCTCAAATTACACACATGTGCACTTACAAATGAAGCACTTGAGACCAATTAAAGTTTTACAACCATCAAGATGCAGTACAAACATGTGAGGGAAAAACATCCTTTGTTATTATTGCTTAAACAAAAGACACATTTTTAGTTGAAAAACTATGAATGCAGTGTTTGTAAGTTAGGAACCTCTTGCATTAAATTCTGCCATTGCTTTGTTAAACTTTTATTTATGTCACTTTCTCTTACCAGGTAACATACTACCTCCAGAACATATTCATGCCTGCATATCATACATTGCCAAGGATCAGACTCCCCCTCCAAAGTATCCCATTGCCATCTTCTCATCAGAAAACCGAAATACTTGGGCTGCGTGCCGGGCAGAACTGCTTGCAGCAGGAAACGAAGCTGCTTTGAATGCTATAGATTGTGCTGCCTTTAATATAGTATTTGATGATGTAGAAGTTGGTTCACAACCAGAAAAAATATTTCACACTTTTCTCTATGGCAACGGAAAGAATCGGTTTGTATGTGCCAGATTTTATTATAAGTATCTAATAGGGTATAATAAAATTGTGCTTAATTTAAATATGCTGCAATTAAAGCTTTGTAGTACTAAATAGAAGTATTTTTTTTTTTTGGAGGACTTAGTGTACAGTATTAAAAATAGTTTTCTGTATAAATGTATGAATCCATATTATGTTGTACTCTAATTAAAATCTCTACATTATTATTTTATATGCACTATTTTCTGTAGTTTCTATCTGTAATAATTTTCATTACACTTTATTAGCTATTTTTTTAAAATTCATTTATTTTCAGGTGGTTTGACAAATCTTTCTCAGTAATCTTCACTTCTGATGGTCAAGGTGCTCTCAATTTTGAGCATTCATGGGGTGATGGAGTAGCTGTCATGAGCTACTTCAATGAAGTAGCCAAAGATGTTCAGGAGAAGCCATCCATTCACCCTGAGAGTGTACCTGCTAATATTGATGCCTCGCAGTTTGTTCGTAGGTTAGGTAAGTGTGATGACTCAAGTTTTGTTATATTTCATGTACTGTACAGAAATTATTATTTTTTAGTTTTTTAACAAGTCGGCCATCTCCCACCGAGGCAGGGTGACCCAAAAAGAAAGAAAATACCCAAAAAGAAAATACTTTCATCATCATTCAACACTTTCACCTCACTCACACATAATCACTGTTTTTGCAGAGGTGCTCAGAATACAACAGCTTAGAAGCATGTACATATAAAGATACACAACATATCACTTCAAACAGAAATATAAACATTATTTGTTTTTAACTTTAACCTCTTAACAAACTTATTTTTTTAACCACAGCAACCATTTCTCATCAAGGTAAGGTGATGAAATGAAGGACACATTCACCATGGTTCATTCAGTAGCTGCCTTGTCAGAAGTGCAGAGAAATTACAGTCCAAATGACCCTCAGTACTGCATCATCCTCACATCTTCAGAGTGCAGACATTGTACTCTAATTAAATTATTTCTTATTGTAAAATTTGGTTTTGTTGGACAAAGACTTCACACACAATGTACAGTTTCTTTTTACACATTCTGATCCAGGCATATCTGTAAAGTTTTATCTGCTCATACTGAGTTATACCTATATACAAAAGTGAAAGTTATTTTTTCAGTCTGATTCATATAAAACAGACTGTTTTCAGTGAGAAGGACAATATGTTTGCAGTGAAACCTTCATTGTGATGTTTTGGCCATGACAACTTTATCCATTTTAATAGCAATAAAGGTTTCATTGTAAACATAGTCTTTCTCACTATCTATCATCTTATGCCATTGTTTAGCCACTTGTCTTGACACTGCAGACCATGGAACTTTTATATGGATCATTTTTCACAACATCTTTATGCATAATACAGTGAATGCTCAGTTATCCAAACTATACAGGGCAGAGCTTCATCTGGTTTATAGACTTCTGGATGTTCTTGTTTTGAGAGGAGTAACTGCTATGTCTGATTATTACATAGATTTCGAACTGTAGTATCGGCAAACCTCTGGCAAGACAGTGATAGAGTGAGTGAAGATGAAGTGTTTCTTATTTTTTGGCGAAAGTGTTAAAAAAAAAAAAAGGAAGATGAAGTGCTAAAAGAAAAGTTTGAGTGGATAAGAGAGAGAGAGAGAGGTAAAAGTAGATGAAGTAAGAAAAGGGTAAGTTAATAAGAATGATGAGTAACTGCTGAAAGAGTGAGAGCAAGTAATAAAGAGGTGGTTGAGGCATTATGGTGTAGATTTTAAAATACAATGCTAGAATATGCAGCATAGGCTTTTGGTTATAGGTAGGTGGAAAGAAGCATGATGGGTGGAATGAGGTAAAAAGGATGGTAGGGGGAGAAAAAGTTAGCATATGAAAGACTTACAATGTAAAAAGTATATGCAGAAGGAAGAGATAGGGGAGAAAAGGAGAGGTTCAGTAAGTGGTAGAAGAATTCAAAAAGAAACAGTCTAATAAAAAATTTTGCTGAAACTTAAAAATAACTTTGGAGAAAGATGAGGAACCCTGGAAGCTAATTAACTTAGCTGTTAAAAAAAACAAGTGGTAAAATGGGGGAGGGATAGTTATTGGAAAGATAGTTTATTTGGAGGCATTGTTAAATAATGATGAAAGGGAGATGGTGATTTCATGCATGGGGCAGGGAGAAATAGGATCTGTTATGAGGAGGGAATATCTGGTGGTGAGTGTGAAATAAATAGGCAGGATGAAATGGGATAAAGCAGCTGGGGTAGATGGAATTAAAAGTGAGGAAGGGGAGATTAGCTCAAATTCCCTTCACTGCACTTCACTGGCATCAAGTCTCTTTTCTCACCTATAGATACCTTTCAGCAGGTGTGCTTGCCCCTTCTGTGTAGCTTGTGGTGTGCAGCTAACTGTGGAAAATGCACTAACAATTTGCTTATCTCGGGGAACTTTTAGGAGAGTCTTTTGATGTTAATAATTTAATGGGATTTGTTTGCTAGTATTTATTTGTGTTTTATGTTTCTTATTTTAGTAGTTCAAGGTTCAAGGTGTTCTTCAAATATCGAAACTGTCTACCTATCCTCTTCCCTTGAAGGATGAAAGTAGTTGGAGATAAAAGTTTAGAATAGTTGGACTGTCTTGTTCCACACTAGCCAGTATTTTCCGTGCTGGATACTTCTGTTTGCAGCTATGTCTTCCCAAGCAAATATGGGCAGTTCTTTTACCTGCTGTCCCTGTTCACCCAATAATAAATGGATATCTGAGAGTCAGTTGTTGTGGGTTACATCCTAGGAAAGAGGACTAAAGGACCCTTAAAGGAACTATACCACACTGCTTGGCTTAATTGGGTTATCCTGTGTTAAGAACCCTCTGAGGTTAATAAACCAAAAAGTCTTGTTCAGGAAGTTAGTGACAGCTTGACCTACTTTCATAATGAGGAAGGAAGAAAGACTGGCAAGTCTTAGTTCATTACGGAATACATGACTGGACGAAAATATCGAGTGGCCGGCAACTGCTCCAACACATCAGAATATTTCGTGAGAACCATGTTTATTTATTGTTCAGAGAATCCCCATGCCTTGAAAGGTATGCTAAGCCTTGTTTACCCTTTATTTAACAGTGTGACAAGATGCACTGGATGACTGAGAGACTGTTTGAGTGGCTGGAATCAGGCAGCTGATGCCCAAATCAAGAGCTTAGACTATGGTACTGTACTATAATATATGTTTTTTAAACTCAGTTTTCTACATACTGTACCTTCCCTGTCATTGTACATTAACACTTGATGTATGCGGTTATTTATATTACTAGAGTAATAGCAGATTTGATTACAATATATAATAAACCCTGTAGCTAGGGATGATGAGGTGTTTAAGGTTTATAACAATGTAAGACACATGAGCCCCTAGTTAGCGATGTGTAGGTGCAGAGGTCACATTCTTCCTGGGTTGTTGACGGTTTCCACAGCAAAATAAAATAAATTGTGCCAAGAGCCCAGTACTTTAAACTGTGAAAGAAATAATGCATGCAAGAGCTAGTAGTGTTTAATTAAATGATAAAACAGAGGATATAGATTATGTTGTCAAGGAACTGTAATACAGGAATTATTTAAAGACTGTAATTCATTTCAGAATTCAACTTGACATCAAATTTAGAGGCTGCTATTAATAAGGCTATCCAAACATATGAGACTAACATCAGCACTCTACAAGTTAATGTTTTGGAATCCAAAATTTTGAGCAAGAATTTATGCAAGAAATACAAAGTGTCACCAGATGCCATGATGCAGTTAGGATTCCAGGTACAGTATGTTTAAATAATAAATGCACTACATTACTGTAAAATACTAATTTAGTCATTGATTTTAAATATACAAAAATACTTTTAAGTGCATTAGGATGTGACAGTTTCACTACCAATCACTTGATGTTTTAGACAGCCTTGCATCTCCTGTGATAAGGATAAGGAGATAGGGAAGGGAGCACATCTTCTGCCCGGTAGAAGCCAAGTGGTGCCCCTTCATTAAAGTTGGAAAAGGGGAATGCAGATAATGAACATAAAAAGAAAATTTGACACACAAGCCATCTCTCACTGAGGTAGGGTAACCCCAAGAAAAGTAATACATTCACCATCATTCATTCAGTTGCTGTCTTGCCAGAAGAGTAGAGACATCACAATTAAAATGACCTTCCCAACTGTTACACTCCCATTAGTCTTTCAGAGTGTGCTGTACTTCCCACCTCCAGGACTCAGATCCAGCAAACCAATTTCCCCTGAATCCCTCCATAAATGTTACATAAATAAACCCTCAATATAACAAACTAATAGGAGAGAGCAGGTGCCTGGTAATGGCAATTTTGGTGGATAGAAAAAGAGATTGTTTTGCTGTGATAACACTAACTGATAATTATGTGGCCATAGACTTTAAACATTGTTTCCAAAATGACTGACCCAGCAAATTTTGTTCTGGTTTTCAAAAACTTGTCTATGGAGGTCTGTATGTGTGTTAGACCAGGCTGAATGGAAACAAGTGGTTTTTATGGCTTGACGTGTTGTTGGAATGCGAACAAGGAATATTTGAAGGAATTCTGAAAAATCGGTTAGCTGGACTTGAGTCTGGCTCAGAGTACAAGTATGTAGTACTCTGAAGGAGGGGTGGGAATGTTGCAGTTCAGAGGGCTATTTGACTCATGATGTGATTGATGGTGAATGTGTTTCTATTTTTTTAGGTGGGAGATGGCCAGTGTGTTGACAAAATAACTGTTGGTAATTTGAAAGTATTTTTATGTTCAAAGCTCACTGTTTTTACAGGTTGCATATTACCTTCAGCATGGAATGGTTGTAGCTACATATGAATCTTGCAGCACTGCTGCATTTAAACATGGTCGTACAGAGACCATTCGCCCAGCAACTTTGGAAACAACAGAGTTTGCAAAAGCTGTGTCTCGGTCACAGCCACCGAGCAATGCAGACTTGAAGAAATTAATAATGGAATGCTCTAAATATCATGGGATGTTGACTAAAGAGGCTGCTATGGGTGAGGCAATTTTATCTATTAATTTGTTTATTTTGGGTTACAGGTTATTGTAAATTTTGAAAGTAGAATTAAATTTAAATTTGTTTAATGTTTTTGTGAATTAAGGGGTACTGTAAGCAAAGTAAAATAATAGTTTATCATTGTGTACTTTTATTTGCTATACAGTATTTATATATTAGAATTTATAGGGAAGTGAGATCTAGTTCTTGGTCTAACCTCTTAACATTCAGCAGAGATGTGAAATAGCTGTCATATCCATTTTAAACCCCTGTATAAAATTTGCTTCCACTCTGTACATATATAGTTAATCCCATGTACAGATACAAACATGTATACACATAAATGTCATTCTGATTACACAGTGATAAAGATTCTTTGCCAGTAATATTAATGCTATGAAATTCCCTTTTGGTGCTTAACTACATAGGCAACAGGGTTGAATAAAGGAAATTTACACAAATTTCCCTTCAGTATTTCTCTTTTTATGCCTTAGGTCAAGGGTTTGACCGTCACCTGTTTGGTCTGAGGAAATTAGCGGAAGCCCAAGGTGGTCGGATGCCAGACCTCTTCATTGATCCTGCGTATGCAAAAATAAATCACAATATTTTATCTACTTCTACTCTTCCATCTGCTGCTATAAGCTTTGGTGGCTTTGCACCAGTTGTTAGAGATGGATTTGGTGTTGGGTAAGTTCGAATACGTTTTCTCTAATTATTAGATTTTGTTTTCAGTAAGATTCCTTATGGTTTTTAACCTTTTTATTTTATTAAATATTTTTAGCTATTTTGTTTCATTACAGTTCCTTGTTTACCAATATATATATTGTTAGTCTTTTTAAGGGAAATGGGCGTATTGATGCTTGGGAAGCTCTCTTGACCCAAGGATAGAGATATTTTTCCCTTTCCTTGGATCAAACCTGCTTAACTCCCATTCTACAGATGTATGGCTTTAGTGGGTTTAGCATTTCTCAGTGATTAATTACTGATGTCTGAACCTTTCAGCCCAACAACAGTAATAGCCATCCATACTGTAGTATACTCCATATTCTTCATTTTGGATTAAAACAAAAGTGTATGACAGTCATGGGTGAAGGATGTACAGTAGACCATCATTTAACACGGTTTTGTCTTGCACGTTTTGGTTATAGCACGATTGAAGAATTGTGGCATATTTTTGTTTAACACTTTGTAAAATTAGTTTATCAGTTGCGGGAGGGGAAAAAATTTTGAGAGCAGTCACCTGCCGGGTGGGATGGTCTGTGGGTTACACCATTGAGTCAAGTCATTTAGTAAGCCAGTCGGTAAGTCAAGTCAATCATTCAGTCAAGTCAGCTAGTTCTTTTTAATTGTACGAACTGATGCTTCATTAAGGCCACTCTTAAGTTTATCTAACATCTCGATTTTCTTCGTAATTCCTAGACTTGAATGCTTAAACCTTTTCTTGTCAGTTGCAGGAACACTTGTATGCTTACTGGTTGCCACGATTGCTTGGCAGATTTAACAAATGGCAATGAAAATAAAATATCTCTCTACACACTAGCCGTATCCCACTGAGGCGGGGTGGCCCAAAAGGAAAAATGAAAGTTTCTCCTTTTACATTTAGTAATATATACAGGAGAAGGGGTTACTAGCCCCTTGCTCCCGGCATTTTAGTCGCCTCTTACAACACGCATGGCTTATGGAGGAAGAATTCTGTTCCACTTCCCCATGGAGGTAAGAGGAAATAAACAAGAAGAAGAAGAACTAGAAAGAAAATAGAAGAAAACTCAGAGGGGTGTGTGTGTATATATATGCTTGTACATGTATGTGTAGTGTGACCTAAGTGCAAGTAGTAGTAGCAAGACATACCTGAAATCTTGCATGTTTATGAGACAGACAAGACACCAGCAATCCTACCATCATGTAAAACAATTACAGGCTTTCGTTTTACACTCACTTGGCAGGACGGTAGTACCTCCCTGGGCAGTTGCTGTTTACCAACCTACTACCTAGGAAGAAAATATATACTATGTAAATAAACACAGGAGCTTCCCAAGTATTGTCGTCCTACATGTGTGTGAACCAAACTGAAGGCTGGGAGGGTGGTGTGGGTGGCTGAGGGAGACCTGCTGTCATCCCCCACCACCCTCAGCCCCCCCACACCACCCTCCCAGCCTTCAGTTTGGTTCATACACATGTAGGACGACAATACTTGGGAAGCTTGCTGTGTTTATTTACATACATATTTTCATATTTTCATTGCCATTTTTTAAATCTGATTGACTGGCTTACTGGCTTGACTGACTTACTGCCCTGACTAACTTACTGACTAATTTGACTGACTGACTTGACTCACTCACTGAATGACTTAGGCTTTTACACTGAAGAGAGCAGCTGATGCCTCACCGTCAGTTGTATAATGTACTACAGGGTAAAAGAGAACAGAAATCAATTACAGAATTTATGCATACTCCAGTACAACCATTGACTTCAGTACCAGAACCTCTCCCATCTACCTCAGCCCAGTAGGGCCACAGCATAACTCTCCACTCTCTTCACAGTCATCGACAATCACCAGCATCCACAAATTAAGGTAAGAAATACTATTATTTCTGTTGCATTTGTAGTCTTAAGCAGTAACACTGCATTTTCAGGAACGTAACTACCGTGTTAAATGACTGTCTACTGTAATTTTGAACTTTTTATTAGGTAGAGTGTGCAAAAAAAAAAAATAAGAAAAATTGTAGTTTATAATATATAGTAATTGTAATTAGCTTTGAAATCATATTTTTTTTTTATTGAGTATGTGTTTGTTTACTATTTTTATATCTAATTTCTCCATAGGTGAGTGGAACAGAATTCTTCCTCTGTTAGCCATGCATGTCGTAAGAGGCAACTAATATGCCAGGAGCAAGGGGCTAGTAACCCCTTCTCCTGTATACATTACTAAAATTAAAAAGAGAAACTTTCGTTTTTCTTTTTGGGCCACCCTGCCTCTGTGGTATATGGCCAGTTTGTTGGAAGAAGAAATATATCTAATTACTGTATCATTATAGTTAATGACTTCAATCATTTTACTGCCTCAGTCTTGAAATGATTTTTGTTTTTCATTATTTATATTGCAGTTACCAGATTCAGGATGACTGGTTGGGTCTTGTACTGTCCTCGTATCATCCTCATCGTGATGGTGCTGGCTTTATTGAATGTGCTGAAAAAGCCTACAAGATCATTCATGATGCACTAACAAATCCTTAACCTACAACTTGGTTAGAGATTCATCTGAGAAATTACAGAATTGCTGAAAATTCTCCTGAATGCCTCTATAGCACCCACAAACAGCCAAAACAAATTAAAATAAATGTTGTAGAAAAAAATGGTAGGCAATTTAAGTTGATTATTGTATGCACATCAGTTAGAAAAAAAAAGAAATCAAGATATCTTTAACTAGTATTATTTTAACCTGGGACTGCTGGGCATGCATCTGAGTAGTTTTGAAAATAGTTGATCTGTGTGAAAGCTTACAAATGAAATTTTGTGAGTAACTTCTTGCTCTAAAAATCTATACTTTTTTTTTTTTTGTACAGGAGGGCCCTGCTTATATGACAGGTCTGGTTCCAAGCTACTGCCGTAAAGCGAATCACCCTTTTTTCTTTTTCTTTTTTTAACTTATAAACACACACAAATGAGTGATAACATATTTACAGTATCATATATTAAGTTAGCAATAGAACTAGGTCTAAAAAGCAATAAAAAAGGAAAATGTATATGCAGTATACTCATTACTGACCTTAAAATATTTTTGGCATTAACATAGGATGAGAGGAAAGTACAGCCTCTCCTCATTTAGTAATGTACTCGTTTATTGACGACACGGACTTATGACTGGCTCTCCAACCAGTGTGTAAACCTAAATAATGTATAGAAGAGCTGATTTCCTCTATTCTGTTTATTGCAGTATACAGAAAACTACTGTATAAACATTTAAAAATATATCAGAAATGTTATAAATGGTGCAAAGGTGACATTAAAAAAATATCTAAAGATGGTTGACACAAACACCTTACCAGTATAGTATGCTCCTTGCTTAACGACCAAGTTGCTTACCGACCTACTCGTAGGAATGGAGCCCCATCATTAAGTAAGGAGAGGCTGTAGTATTTATTGTAGGAAAGTCAGGAGATAAAACCAGCCTCTGCTTCCTCACCTTTCTCAGCCTTCATAGAGCTGAAGTGACTTAGGGTCTTGGACTGGATAATGGCTCAGCTTAAGTACATTGTAGCTAGTCTTATTTTCATTCCACATCAGTAAAAGTTTTCCATGTAAGAAATAAGGATATCACATTTTCTTATAACTTTAGTGTTCACTGGTGTAGCACTTTCCTTTAGAGTTCATATAAAGTGAGAGCCTTACATCGTAATAACTTTAAAACACTCAAAAATTTGGAAAGTTTCCAGACGGAACCGAGAGATGCAGAGCTCGTGGCAACACCCAGTTGTATACAGAGTACATTGGGTATGAAATACCTCTATGCTGGTGATGAGCATTTAATCTAAGAATTTAGACATCTCCTCCCTGTCCTTGGATCAAACCTGATTACCTCCTTCCCCCCCCCCCCCTTAGGCACTCCATGACAATTATGGGTTTATTGCTCCCCCCATAAATTTAATAATTTGGTGAAAATAAAAAGTATAGAATAGGATTTTATTATTATTTATACAGTACATATATGAAAATTTACTAATATTTAAGCAAATAATCTCTCCATTACATTTTACTATTCACACTTTATTAGAGAAACTACAGCAATTACAATCCAAACCATGTTGGAACTCCCTGCCGGTGCTTGTGTCTTTTAATGCTTGCGTCCCATTCAGCCTTTAGAGTGTCAATCTTCTCAAGTTCTTTATCTGCCTCCTTTTGTTTGTTTTCTGGGAAGAGATCTGGGAATACAAATTTCTCTGTCCTGGGCTAAAGAAAAAAAAAAAATTAATATTTTCTTTGGTAAATATCCTCTAACATTCACCTCAGTCGTATGCATACACTACCAAAATAAATTCAGAGGAGGAAATCTGTGAAGCACTAAACAATTAATTTCTATATATTCACAAAGAATTTTAAAAATATTTTACGCTCTCAAATGAAATGTTTCCAGATATTAAGACAGATGATGGCAAGATATGGAAACAAATCTGGTGTGATGATAAATGGTGTATTATACTGATAACTTATGGTCTCAGTTTTTAACCAAAATGTAAAAGAAAGACACTGCAATAATTAAAAAATACATATCAGGGAATCATACAAACTATACAAATGCAAGAAATCATAGTACTACAGAAGTAAAAATAAAAACTTAAAATTACATACCAGTGTTACATAAGCAACTTTATAGTCATCCTTTTTGATGATGTAACCCTTAAAGTTCCTTTCAAACTTGCCTGAAAATGTTCATTCAATTAATAAATAGCCATAAAAATCAGCTACATACTAGTGATGAACCAAAACTAACTGGAAATTCAACCCAAGTCTCTGCCACTACATTGTAAGCACATGACCAAGCCTAACACTAGCAGATATAAAATAAGGTTAATACTACAATACACCCTTTAAGGGAGGTAGGTGCCTTGAGGCAAGCAAAAGTCATCATGATCTAGGGAATCTGAGCTACCCCTCCCCTTCCTAAGATCAAACTTAATTGTCCTCATTCTCAGGGTGCTGCAGAGCCCCCATGAGTTTATGATTATTATTATTAACATGGGCAACAGCTAAACCCATTGGAGGGATCATATAGTGCCTGGGGAAAGGGAGGCCATCAGGTATGATCTAAGGAAGGAGAGGACAGGTCCAATACCTAATATGAAGAATCCCACACCAGCATCAAGGAAACTCCCCTGAGGGTGCAATAAGAGTTTAACCATCTCCTGCCAAGGCAGGGTGACCCAAAGAAGAAAACTCACCGACATTCACTAAATTTTTATCTTGCCAGAAGTGTGCTGACATGTTTGTGATGTAATACACACACAGTATGTAAATCATTATTATTATTATAATCAAAACAAAGCACTAAACCACCAGGGTCATACAGCACTGCGTATATAAATAATATAGTGCTATATTACAGAACATTATATTCATTACATGTGTGTATTTTTCTATATATTTGAACTTAAAATACATAGGTTTGAATTATGGACAACACATTTCTGTGTAAGGGTCTGATGACCACTAGAAAAGCATCCTGCTTGCCTATAAAACATTACCAGTACAAGGGTCATGAATGTCTCTTGTATTCATTTTCTTGCTCAATTTTTACTCTCCAAGAACTGAACCAAGTCAGTATTAGCAAGGAGTTTGAGCCACAAGTTGATAACCAGTGTATAATAGATGACAACGGAAAATGACTGTCTTTATTGGTCCACATAAGGAAACAAGTTTTTCACATATTAAAGCCATGTATTCAGTGTTTGGGCTCTTATTTATGATTAAGTGTTCTATCCTCACAACCTGACCTAAGGCCAAATTTCCTTAGCTGGGTAGCTGGTCTCAACATCATGGTTGAGGCCAGCTACCCACAGACTTATACAGCCATCACCACCTGACTGATCTGGCATTTGATGCAATTTGTTTGGAAGTATTTCTTATATTAGCTGGTAGAATGTTAAAAAAAAATCTTGGACCATGGAAGTTGACAGTATTGTATTACCTAACAGTGCTTCTGATACCCTCAACTCCAGTGAATACACACCAAGTGCTTTGATGCAATCTCAGTAGTTTAGTTTTTAATGATTTTCTTCAGTAAACAATTTAAAACATTTCCAGTTCTGTAATCTGCCTTGAAAGGAGCTATGAGCAGAGACAGGTACTCATCACATGCATCTCATATTGGAGGCTCAGAACAAAGCTCCTACACTCAAAACCAGGGATCAGCCAAAACCAATCTCCTTGTGGGAAGAAAGACCCTGATCACTGCATGTATATTCATCCACCAGAACAGCCAAGCAGATTACAAGCAACCTCGTGTGGTCTAATGCAAAACCCCACAAGCATATAGTGGAGTAAGCACAAATGATAGTATCCAGAGATCACTCTGACCTAGACTTTGCAAACATGCTGCCTAGTCATATAGCATGGTGATCCTTATCACCAGTATACTGGGAAGAAATACCATATCACAACAAAGATAATCAGACTGGGCCTGACACCTTGAAGATGAGAGAACTTTTTCTGAAGGTATGCTGACATCCCAGAAAGGAGACCCAAAATACACACAGTGACAAGTATGTTCATGAATGAGCCTGTTAACTTTACTAATATCCTTAATAATTCTTTAAGATGTTGCATCATGAAGGCCAAGGAAACTCACATTTATATGTAAATTCAAACACTTCCTGAAACATTGTGCATAATTTTTTTTTTAACAAGTCGGCCGTCTCCCACCGAGGCAGGGTGACCCAAAAAGAAAATCCCTAAAAAGAAAATACTTTCATCATTCAACACTTTCACCTCACACATAATCACTGTTTTTGCAGAGGTGCTCAGAATACAACAGTTTAGAAGCATATACGTATAAAGATACACAACATATCCCTCCAAACCATTTCCAGGGCTCAAGTCCGGCTATATAAAAATAACCAGTTTCCCTGAATCCCTGCACTAAATATTACCCTGCTCACACTCCAACAGTTCGTCAGGTCCCAAATACCATTCATCTCCATTCACTCCTATCTAACACGCTCATGCACACTTGCTGGAAGTCCAAGCCCCTCGCCCACAAAACCTCCTTTACCCCCTCCCTCCAACCTTTTCGAGGATGATCCCTACCCCGCCTTCCTTCCCCTACAGATTTATATGCTCTCCATGTCATTCTACTTTGATCCATTCTCTGTAAATGACCAAACCACCTCAGCAACCCCTCTTCAGCCCTCTGACTAATACTTTTATTAACTCCACACCTTCTCCTAATTTCCACACTCCGAATTTTCTGCATAATATTTACACCACACACATTGCCCTTAGGCAGGACATCTCCACTGCCTCCAACCGCCTCCTCGTTGCAGCATTTACAACCCAAGCTTCACACCCATAAAACAGTGTTGGTACCACTATACTTTCACACATCCCTTCTTTGCCTCCATAAATAATGTTTTTTTGTCTCCACATATACCTCAACGCACCACTCACCTTTTTTCCTTCATCAGTTCTATGATTAACCTCATCCTTCATAAATCCATCCGCTGACATGTCAACTCCTAAATATCTGAAAACATTCACTTCTTTCATGCTCCTCCTCTCTGATTTGATATCCAAATTTTGTTTATCTGAATCATTTGATACCCTCATCACCTTACTCTTTTCTATGTTCACTCTCAACTTTCTACCTTTACACACTCTCCCAAACTCATCCACTAACCTTTGCAATTTTTCTTTAGAATCTCCCATAAGCAAAGTATCATCAGCAAGAAGTAACTGTGTCAATTCCCATTTTGTATTTGATTCCCCATAATTTAATCCCACCCCTCTCCCGAACACCCTAGCATTTACTTCTTTTACAACCCCATCTATAAATATATTAAACAACCATGGTGACATTACATATCCCTGTCTAAGACCTACTTTTACTGGGAAGTAGTCTCCCTCTCTTCTACACACCCTAACCTGAGCCTCACTATCCTCATAAAAACTCCTTACAGCATTTAATAACTTCCTACCTATTCCATATACTTGCAACATCTGCCACATTGCTCCTCTATCCACTCTATCATATGCCCTTCTAAATCCATAAATGCAATGAAAACTTCCCTACCTTTATCTAAATACTGTTCACATATATGCTTCAATGTAAACACTTGATCTGCACATCCCCTACCCACTCTAAAACCTCCTTGCTCATCTGCAATCCTACATTCTGTCTTGCCTCTAATTCTTTCAATAATAACCCTACCATACACATTTCCTGGTATACTCAGTAAACTAATTCCTCTATAATTTTTACAATCTCTTTTGTCCCCCTTCCCTTTATATAAAGGAACTATACATGCTCTCTGCCAATCCCTAGGTACCTTCCCTTCTTTCATACATTTATTAAACAAAAATACCAATCCCTCTCACACTTTATCCCTTCCTGTTTTTAACATTTCTGTCATGATCCCGTCAGTTCCAGCTGCTTTACCCCCTTTCATTCTACATAATGCCTCATGCACCTCCCCACACTCCCATCCTGCTCTTCTTCACTCCTAAAAGATGGTATACCTCTCTGGCCAATGCACGAAATTACAGCTTCCCTTTCTTCGTCGACATTTAAAAGTTCCTCAAAATATTGCCGCCATCTACCCCAATGGAAATAAGTCACTCTGTCTGACTTTTTTGGGTTATCCTAGGTTCTCTACACATATGCTGCTATGTATGATAATTCTATGTAACTGTATTTGTGTATACCTGAATAAACTTACTTACTTACTTATAACTCCCCAACTCTGTTATTAACTGATAAATCCATTCGTTCCCTAGGCTTTCTTAACTTGTTTAACTCACTCCAAAATTTTTTCTTATTTTCATTAAAATTTCTTGACAGTGTCTCTCCCACTCTATCATCTGCTTTCCTTTTGCACTCTCTCACCACTATCTTCACCTTTCTTTTACTCTCCATATACTCTGCTCTTCTTATAACACTTGTGCTTTGTAAAAACCTCTCATAAGCTACTTTTTTCTCTTTTATCACACCCTTTACTTCATCATTCCACCAATCACTCCTCTTTCCTCCTGCACCCACCCTCCTATAACCACAAACTTCTGCCCCACATTCTAATATTGCATTTTTAAAACTATTCCAACCCTCTTCAACTCCCCCTCCCCCCACTACTCATACTTGCTGCCAATAGTTAAAAAAGGGCATTTAATGTAACTTTTAAAATTATATACTTGTGTAATGTACCACAAATTCTATTGCAAATACTGTACATTGTACTGTATATTATTGTATTATTGTACATACATATATTTCTGTGCCCAATTTTAATTAGCACAATAAGTATACTGTGGACGAGGGGCTTGGACTTCCAGCAAGCATGCATGAGCGTGTTAGATAGGAGTAATTGGATACGAATGGTATTTGGGACCTGACGAGCTGTTGGAGTGTGAGCAGGGTAATATTTAGTGAAGGGATTCAGGGAAACTGGTTAATTTTATATAGCCGGACTTGAGTCCTGGAAATGGGAAGTACAATGCCTGCACTTTAAAGGAGGGGTTTGGGATACTGGCAGTTTGGAGGGATATGTTGTGCATCTTTATATGTATATGCTTCTAAACTGTTGTATTCTGAACACCTCTGCAAAAACAGTGATTATGTGTGAGTGAGGTGAAAGTGTTGAATGATGATGAAAGTATTTTCTTTTTGGGGATTTTCTTTCTTTTTTGGGTCACCCTGCCTCGGTGGGAGATGGCCGACTTGTTGAAAAAAAAAAAAAAGTATACTGTACTTTATAATGTAATTACATTAATATAGAGTACATACTGTGCTAGAGTAGCAACTGTAGAACTAATGAATCTATTGAGAGGGAGAATAAATTACTGTACATTAGTAAAACAGACTAGTTTCTATACAGTTCTGCATGCTCCTACATAAGTGCATTTTCAGGTGGTACAAAATATTTAGCAGGTAATGGTTTGGGCTCCAAATGGCATAGTGCCAATAATTGGGAATAAAGTACAGTATACAAGTTGTAAAAAACACTTTTATTGGTACAATGTTTTGCTCTGTGAAGAGCTTTATCAGTTAGTGACCAACTAATCTGTCCCACTAGCAGCTTGTTCTACAACGTGTGCGTACTTATTTTCTTTATAATCAATTTTTCAATTAAATAATAAAACCCAAGTAACTGAACTCATTTTATCCTATTTAGATTTACAAATAAAAGTTACTCAGAGTTACTCACCCATTCTCACATGTGTTACAATATTTTCCACTGGAACACTGTAAATTTTTTCCAAATAATTTTTGATGTCATATCTGGTCATCTGCACTGGCACAATGAACTGGACAACATTGGGGGGTTGTGGGTCACTCGGCTTAACAAGCTTCATAAAGAAATTTGGAAGAAATATTCGTAACTGTGGATTCCCTTGCTGGTAGATGGGATACCTGTAATTTATTTTTAAGACATTAGCATACATGTAGGTACTCTTAATAAAAATTGGAGAATTACTTAGGATTATTTCTTAAAGCATTTCATTACTGAAGTCATATCCCTCACCATGATGCTGATGAGGGACTTTTGATCCTAGGAATTAAACCTGTTCTCTCCTTCCATGGATCAAAACTGATTGCTTCCCATTCTGTATTACCCCTACAGGTTTAGCACTTCCCCTAAATACAGTAATAACAACAATGAAATTATGAAAAATCAAACAGATCTGACTATGTCGAAGAGATTAGCCCTACTCTCACAATAAAAAAAACTTTGTTTACAGTGTTTAAATGCAACAAATGAATGCCATAAACAACAAAGGGATGGATTATATACTGTACAAGACGCAAACAAATACTATTGAATATAACCCTGCATTTTGACTCAAGTTGCATTTCTGAGTTAGAGGTCTTGGGAGGCCCATGTGGAATATGCAATACCTCACTGTCATCTATACAATCCTCTCTGAATCTTGGTAAGGTCTTTATGTGTACTTTATACTTATTTTAATGCCTTAACCACCCTCTGACATGAGACTCCCAAATACATGTATATAAGAAGGTGGAACAAATTTTGGACATGCCAGGGCCTGTAAAGCAGAAACCTGGAGGTCCACCTGAAATTGTACAAGAACCCAAGATAGAAGAAACTGCTTTTGACTGGAGGTGGAATCACAGCTGGTAGACGTTTGATACAGGAACCTGAGAAATACAAGAGGCAACTTTATCAAATGATGAATGATATTTTCAGAACCTTACATAAGAGGATCTCCACATATAACCCTGAGCTAAGTTCACACTGAAATACTGTAGGTCAAAGTGATAACATTCTGTGAGGCCAGAAGATTGCCATTACATTTGTGAAATCACATACAGTAGCTCACCACACAGCACATGTAAATGACCCACCAATGACAAAGCCCAAAAATCAATGTGACCTGTGGAAGCATCCTCATCTATCAGAACAGGCAAAGTACCTCTAAGTTTTACTTGGGAGAAGAACTCTGCAGTTGAGAGGCCCTAGAAGCTTGGAGAAACATGAACCTCAAATGAGGACCATCCCAAAGTTTAAGTGCAGAAGTACAGTAGAACCTCACGTTTCATGCATCCAGAGATCGCGTTCTCAATAAATCACCATTAAAATATTGTACTCAAGTTCACATTTCATACGAAATCGACCATGCGATAACTATAAAGTTGAAGGAAAATAAGGTTATGCCCTTTTCTGTGCAAAATTCAGTATGATCAGCGTGGTGGGATATTTTCCCTTTGCATCTAGGTCCAGGCCATTGTTTTAGGAATACCAGAGCAAATCCCTGTGCTTAAACCTTTTCAGTGTCTCTTGTGTATATACAGTACGTATATATGTTATTGAGGCCAGTGCTGCTTACATGTATACGTATGTATATGTATGCTTCTTAATCATAGTGCCCTTAAACCATACCCCCGGCCGGGATTGAACCCGCGGTCATAGAGTCATAGTGCCCTTAAATATGCTGTGAGTGGTAAATTTTGGCCTAGACATGAGAGAATGGGTTTATGTGGTGAGTGTGCTTAGTATAAAAAGTTTCTTGTTATCTTATGGCACAATGTGCAAGTGCTGTAAGACATCATAGAGTGGTAAGGCTAAAAAGCACCATTAGAGAATGGACACTTATTTAATCACATCATTTTGACATTTTTTGGGGGGGAGGGGGATCAAGGACAAATTAATTTTTGGTAAGCCAAGGTTAAGTTTGGTTAACCCTTAAATGGTCCAAACGTATATATACGTTTTTTCAACATCTGAAAGTATGTAAAAAAATGTAGATCTTCTTTTTTGTTTTACATTTGAAAACGTGTAAAAAAAAGTTTTATCTACATTTTTTTTGTTATATTTGAAAATATGTAAAAAAAAAGTAGATCTACTTTTGTAGCACTACGAATTTGAACGTCGATCTCTTTGGACCGTTTAAGGGTTAATATCTTTAGATGCTACTTAACCCATCATGATATTGTGATCCACCTTATTTCTGTATACACATTTACAATGTCGAGAAGATATGGTTAAACTGATTTTAATCTCATGTTTTCTTTGGCATTTTTATCCCTTGAATCAATCCAGTTCAGCTGATTTGTTCAGCTGAAAACCAAAAGGATATGGGTTCAATCTGTCAGCAGATAATAGATAAGGAACATATCTAGGTGGTAGATAACTGATGTAATTTACATCCTAGGGGAGAACTTATGGACCTTAATGAAAATAAGTCACTCCTTGGTATTCTAGAGTTATGAGAAAGCTGCATGACCCATATGGGTTTAGCTCATAAAATGAATAATAATAATATTATTATTATTATTATTATTATTACTGTTACTGAATTATTCTGGAGTGTTAACTGTATGACCCACTTTTAATAATAATTATTTTGGTTATTAACCCTCAGGGTCAATAATCTGAATGAAGTCTTTTATGCCTATTCTATTTGTGTGTGGAAAGCAACATGAATAATATAACCCAAAATGTGAAAGCATACACAAATATTTCAATCAAATTAAGCATCCAAGTGTTGTTCAAGCTTGTTGGTGCAATTAAGTTTATTCAGGTACAGGTACACATAAATACAGTTACGTAAGTTATCATACATAGTAGCACACGTGTAGATCGGATAACCCAAAAAACTCAGTGACTTATTTCCATTAAACATTCTTAATACATATTACAGTCACAGAAAACAGAAAGGCACCAAGCCTGTAAGAGTCATATTAAATTAAACAGTAGATAAATATACATTTTAGGGTCATGAATTTCATTTAGGATTTTCAGAGACTTACAATTTGGATAGCTTACAAAATACAGAGTATTATATTCATGGGGAAGTGATCAACTTCTAGTCAGGAAATATTCAAATGATTTTTACTAACAGCAGTATAAATTTCTACAATAGTTCTGAGAGCACAAAAATGTTTTAGGCATACATAAATGGTACATTACGTACATTTAACTTAAGAGAATCTAATAAAGTCAGTAACTTATTTCCACAGGAAACCTACAATGCCTATGGAATGGGAGGTACATAATCAGATTTGATACATCATAATAAAACAAAATAATAATAATACGTATTAAATTAAGCACTAAACCAGATAGGGTCATGTAGAAATAATAGTTATAATAATTATTATGAATGTACAATATATACGAAGAGGAAGGTATATAGGAAGGTGGGGTAGGGGTCGTCCCCAAAAAGGTTGGAGGGAGGGGGATAAAGGAGGTTTTGTGGGTGAGGGGCTTGGACTTCCAGCAAGCATGCATGAGCATGTAAGTTAAGAGTGAATGGAGACAATGGTTTTTGGGACCAGACAAGCTGTTGGAGTGTGAGCAGGGAAACGGGTTAGCTCGACTTGAGTCCTGGAAATGGGAAGTACAATGCCTGCACTTTAAAGGAAGTGTTTAAGATATTGGCAGTTTGGAGTGACATCTAAACTGTTGTATCTGAGCGCCTCTGCAAAGACAGTGATTATGTATGAGTGATGGTGAAAGTGTTGAATGATGAAAGTTTTTTTCTTTCTTTTTGGGTCACCCTGCCTTGGTGGGAAGCGGCTGACGTGTTGAAAAAAAAAAATATAGGAAAAGTGCTGAATCTGGAGGGATCATGAGATTTGATCCAAGGAAAGGGAGGATATGTACATTACTATACATCACGATGATTGGGAAAGAAATGCTATACCTGTAGGGGTTGTATAGCACACAGAGGGAATGGAAAGCACTCTGAGTGGATCAAAGTAATGTCCAATTCCTTGGATCAAGAGCCTCTCACAGGTAACAATATTTAAAGCATAAAAAAAACTTTGCTAACTTTATTATTAAATTTAGCTTGAAGTGCTAAACCCGGTGATCGTTTGATCCAAAGGTGAGGAAAGGACTAATTCCTTGCATCAAGAGCCCTTCGCCGGTATCAAGGAACTCCCTTGAGGGGTGCTCGCCATTTCTGAGACCTTTAAATTAATTTAATACTATTTGGACAATCAAATAAGTACCCTAAAAAGACATATATCCCCTCAAGGGGATATATACCATATGGGGCTCTTGATCCAAGGACTTATCTTCCCGGGGGGGATCGAACCTCAATACTTTCCATTTCTCAGGCGCAACATGACCCCAATGGGTTAAGCTTCTACACGATAAAAAAAAGAAAAGACTAACATATATCACTTACAATCTACTTGACATTTCGTACAAACTTTGTCAGGTTGGTCACCAGAATGTTGTTGAAGCTGCTTAAGGGTGTACAGCACTGCAGGAGCCGTGCAAACACTACCGTACACCCTCCCAGCGGCATGGGATTAATAAGTTTATTCAGGTATACACAAATACAGTTACGTAAGTAAGTAAGTAAGTAAGTAAGTAAGTTTATTCAGGTATACACAAATACAGTTACATAGAATTATCATAGATAGCAGCATATGTGTAGAGAACTTAGGATAACCCAAAAAGTCAGAGTGACTTATTTCCATTGGGGTCCTTTTAATACCTTATTACGTATTATACTGTAAAGGAGATATACTGGGAATAAGGTCAAATGAGTTATTTATATTAACATGTGTGTTAACTAAAAAAAAAGTCATTCTCCTCCCTTTCTGTCGCTATATTCATTAGGTACCTTTTGGCACTCTTCTTGAACTGGTTCATGCTATGACTGGCTTTGACATGTTCAGGTAGTCTGTTCCATTCCTTTATTGCTGTACAATAAAATGTGTTTGAAGCCTGGCCACTGACTGTGGGTACTACAAAGTTGTGCTCTCTCATCCTAATACTATAATTGCTTTGGTTCCCAGTCTTGACAAAATTGGCAGCAAGATATTCTGGACACTGTTTGTGAGCAATTTTATAAACTTGATTTAACCTCAGTTGTTTTACTCTTTTCTTCAACATTCAGAATATCTAACTGTTGTAATTCATCCTGGTCTACATGTTCTCTTGGACTCAGGTCCAGGATGAATCTTACCATTTTGCTCTGGGTGAGTTGCAGTCTATCTTTCAGTTTTTTTTTGTCAAGGCAGAGTACCATGAAGAGCAAGCGTAGAAATATAAACACATATGCAGTATAATGTGATCCTTTATTGACTACGTTTCGTCCACATAGTGGGCTTTTTCAAGTCACAAACAGATCTTTTGTAGATGAATGGTTCAGAGAACCGACATGTTGATAAATTAGACACATGTGCAACTCTTGGGTATCTTTATTGAGGAAACGTTTCGCCACACAGTGGCTTCATCAGTCCATACATAGGAGGGACTGATTACCTCATTCTCCTCCTGTTCTTCAAGTTTCTCCTATGTATGGACTGATGAAGCCACTGTGTGGCGAAACGTTTCCTCAATAAAGATACCCAAGAGTTGCACATGTGTCTAATTTATCAACAAACAGATCTGTTTATTGACGTAGTCAATAAAGGATCACATTATACTGCATATGTGTTTATATTTCCATTGTGTCGGTATTTTATACCATTTATTTCCAAGAGCAAGCGTAGTTCATATGACATTGTATAAGGGCTAGACATAGGGTCCTGCGAGCCTCAGTAGGTAGACACTCTGCTTGTCTGTAGAGGAACTTCAGTCTGGCATTCGCCTTCTTTACTACACTGTTTCCCATCAGTTCTGACATGCATGGGTTATAAGGGATTCCCAGATATTTTACTGAGGTGATGGACTCTCATAACCGTTATAAAAAATAATGCGTTATGTTCTGAATGTTTAAATCAACATTTTTAGTTTTCAATGTGAAGTTTTACATAGTTAGCCATGAAATAAGCTCCCAGTTTTCTCTTTAAATGCGTTCTAATCTTGGAAAATATGTAATATTCACTTCAGCTTACAAAAAATATGTTGCGGAGTAATTTTGGTGCGATAGATATTTCTAAATATTTTAGTGAGTAGGAGGCAATAAAGGGAATTGGAAATTATTAATGCATGGAAATACGAGTGTTAGATTCAATTCCGAGTTCTTCTTGATGTGATCCTGCCGAGGAGCGGATAGCCGCCGTGAGTGTCACATTTATTTCACCTCTTAGCGGCTTGGGGGAGTTTTAGTGATCACAGAATAACATATAACTGTCATTGAGTTAGGTCTTTATGGGTTTTTGCTGAATTAAACTACAATACGGTTGTGAGTGAGTGGATGTTTGAAGATAAATAAGTACGGTTCTCCATCACCGTATCTGGTGAATGTAAACAATGTGTCAAATTTTTCTTGATATACTAGTATGTTAGCATAGTATTCATTTCAACATATTCATTTGTAATAAAAGGTACGATATTAGCTCTGAGCTCTTTCACATGTATCATCAGAGATATAATAGTTTGGTAGTTACATGCACCCATTACTTGTGAATGGTACTTAGAAGACGTGTAAATAAGTACGTTTAATTAGGTACATTTACACATACGTACAGTTTCGCAAATTTTTGATTACAGGTATCATACATACATAGTAACATAGTCAATTTCTAGTTGGGCTGGAAAAAATGCTTCTGGTACTGGAAATATTGTATGCTGTATTTGTAGCTGCACGAGTTTTACTTGCGGTGTTCTGCCTTCAGTAATTATTTCATTGTGTAAATATAATAAAAATAATTAGTTGTAGGCCTAATTACCTTCTTTCATTGCGTTCCATTCTTTCACCATTAAATTTACAACTGTGATCTCTTGTTTTCCCCGTTGAACATAGTAAAAAGTTCTCTTAATTGCTCTTATCATTTTATGACCTTGAGTGTGGTTATAATTTTAACACATTGGCTGTTACTTTTTTTTCTTTGGGGGGGTTATCTTAGGTAATTTACATTGTATGATAATTGTACTTATGTATACCCGTACCGAAATAAACTTGCTTGCACCCCTCTTACTTTTTTGGGGGGGTTATCCTAGGTAATCTACACATATGCTGCTATGTATGATAATTTATGTAACTACGTGTACCTGTACCTGAATAAACTTACTTTTAAACTTTTTTTTCCCAAGCCATTTTGTAACTTTTCGAACCATTTCTGTTGGTTCCATTTTTGTTTTGTTACATGAGAGCATCACACTGCAGTTGCATATTTTAATTTTGGCCTAACATACGCTGCAATGCAAAATCTTGATTTAACAGATTAATGGGGGAGGGCGAATGTAAGTGTCCTGTAATGCCATTTATCTATTAAATCCAAATGATTCTTCTTTTCCATGATTGCAATAATGAACAATTCTGGAATCTGGAGTTTATTAAATCCAAAATCAATTTACCCAGTGGAATGCAACAATAAACCATCTTGGAAACAATGGAATTTGCCTGGACAATATATTTTGTCCATATTCAATACAGGGCATGGCAGTGACTCCTCTCCTGTAATTACACACTAGTCAAATATTTGTTGCAAACTGCTTTCTCAGCATTTCTCCATCCCTATAGTATTTAAAAGCTATCATTTACTAACTTTTCTGGATACAGTTAAGGAAGAGTAAACGTGTAATCATTTACTAAATGGTTATAACTATGACCATAATTTTTAAAAGGGTGGACTGGTAAGCCAGCGGAAGGCCTCGGTCAGATGACCAAAAGCTCCAACGGTCGGTCATCATATGACTAAGACCTGCGTTAGGAAACGCTTGTCCTGTTTCCTGACAAACCTTACCTAACCATGTAATCATTGTCTCGTGGTTGGTTGATAGCCACCTTAACTCTTGCGTTGAGGGACCAGCTTTCAATCCCTGACAGGTGTAGAAATGCAGGTCATGTTTCCTTACATTTGTTGCCTTCTCACCTAGCAGTAAATAGGTACCAGGGTGTTAGCTGATTGATGTGTGTCACAATCTGGGGGAGGGGATTAAAGGACCCCTTCCGCCACTGGAAATAACCCATGTGACATCTTGGATTATAACCCTTTGAGTTATAATCCATACAAAATCTTGTTTTAAAATTATTTTTTAGTTTGTCAGTGTAGCATTTATATGATCTATCGCAGCGCTGTATAGCCTTTGTGGTTTAGCGCTTCTTTTTTATGATAATAATATATGATCTATCAGTAGTGAATTTTTTTATACCTAATCTCAAAATCCTATGTTTTTATAAACAATCTGTTATGTGGAAGATTGAGACACGTATGCAACATATGGGAATCTTTATTGAAAAAAACGTTTCCCCATAGTGGCTTCATCAGTCCGGTACAGAGCAGAAAGGTGTAAGGAGAGGAGGAGTTTGAGCTAATCAGTCCCTCAGCCTGGAGTGTGTGTGTTCAGTCCATCACTAGTAGAAAGTTCAGCATAGGCCCAAAGAATTTGCTTATATACTGTAGTCAGGAGAGTTGAAGCAGGAGGCGGCGGGATCACAGTGGAGCCATCCACTAGTATAAGTAAGTCTTCGTCCAAAGGTTGGACAAGTGTTGAATTCTTCGTTTCAAGATTACCTCAAACTCCTCTCCTTACACCTTTCTGCTTTGTAATGGACTGATGAAGCCACTGTGTGGCAAATCGTTTTTTTCAACAAAGATTCCCATATGTTGCATAAGTGTCTCAATCTTCAACTTGTCGGTTTTCAAAACCATTTATCACATCTGTCAGACGCTGCAACATTATGGGATCTTGATACAAGGAATTCTTCAACACTTGTCCAACCTTTGGACGAAGACCTACTTACCCTAGTGGATGGTTCCACTGTGATTCCGCCTTCTGCTTCGACTCGCCTGACTACAGTATAGTATAAGCCACTTCTCTGGGCCTAAGCTGTACTTTCTACTAGTGATGGACTGAACACATTGATTCCAGGTTGAGGAACTGATTATCTCAAACTGTTCCTCTCCTTACACCTTTCTGCTTTGTATTGGACTGATGAAGCCCCATTGTGTGGCAAAACGTTTCTTCAATAAAGATTCCCATATGTTGCATAAGTGTCTCACTCTTCAACTTCTTGGTTTTCAAAACCATTTATCAAATCTGTTACGTGGCCCAATTTTACTTTCATTTCCATAACAAGCATTTTATCATAGTTCATCTTTCACCATGTATGCTCAGTTTATCTAGGTAATCTTCATTTTTATTGTTTATTTTGCGTAAGATTTTTTGTATCGTCCATAAACATCCATGTAGCATGGGCCAGTAGGCACTCTTCCAATGGAAATAAGTCGCTTTGACTTTTTTGGTTATCCTGGGTAATTTACAAGTGTTACTATATATACCATAATTTGTGTAACTATTTGTGTACCTGTACTTAATTTTTATTTCTTCAGATAAGTTATTTCTGTGAATTATAAACATTATAGAGGCATGTGTAGATATTTGAGGCACCCTACTAGTGACATTTTTTCCAAGAGGATTTTTTTTCCCTCATTCCTATATTTTCCTGTCGCAGTCATTGTCAGAGTTTGTATTTTTTTTATTCCTTTTATATTTCATAATTTCCAGATTAGTGTCTATTGATTTTTTGTTTTAAATTAGGTAAATCCAGTTTACATGTTCATTTTGTTTAGTACTAGAAATGTAAATTCTCTGGTTCCAGTGTTGATGATTTTTATAGATGAACCTTAAGGAATAGCTATTTTCTTTTTCTGTTTGTAAAATTAATTTTTTTTTTTTTTTTGCAGATCATGTCGGGAGGACTTGCTGTTATGAGCCTTGAGGAGAATGATGTGACAAGGTTTCTTGCAGCATCAACTCATTTGGGTGCCAACAATGCAAACTTTCAGATGGAACAATACGTCTTCAAGAGGCGTCAGGATGGTAAATAAATACTACATTTGTATACAGTAATTGAAAAGATTACATAGTATTGTTTTTGTCAATGTTCATTTTTACAGTGAATAATTTTTATTAAACCACATGATTTCCAATTGTATGCACTTGAAGGATAGTGTATGCTTCAGAGAAAGGGGTTAAGAGTTTTGCGTAATGATAAGGAAACCTAATTGAACATGGCTTTCATCAAAAGTTGCACCATCATCTATGGGTGCACGATTGGATACATTATCAGTCTGTGCTAACTCGTTCCACTCATCGAGCTTTGGAAATGAATAAGCTTGTTTAGTATACCATATAGTGTATGATGGTTATTATTGAAAGAATTAAAGGTACAATGAAGAGCTGGATTGTAAATGAAAAAGGAAGCTTTAGACCGTGTTTACATTGAAGCGTACAAGTGAACAGTATTTAGGTAGGTAGTTTTCGTTGTATTTATAAATTTAGAAAGGGCGTATGATAAGGTGGGTAGGGAAGCAATATGGCAGATGACACAAATGTATGAAATAGGTAATAGGATACTTATAACAGTTAAGAGTATTTATGAAGATAATGGGGTTCAGGTTAGGGAACACGCAGTAATAGTAAACAGAGTAAAGTCAGAGGCGGCTACAGTGAAAAGCTCTGTCCTACATGGTACAGTATTTGCTCCCATCCTTTTCCTCATCCTCATATCTGACAGACAGAGATGTAAGCTACAGCGAATGACTCCCAAATTTGCATGACAGTGTCTTGTCCGTTGAAGACACTGCAAGTCTCCAAGCGGACATCAACCAAATCTTTAAATGAACTGCAGAAAATGATATGAAGTTAAATGAAGACGAAGTTCAATTACTCTTATGGAAATTAAAACTGTATTGGAGTATAAAACAAATTCCAACCACACAATAGACCAAAAAAGTAATGTGAAGGACCTGGGAGTGATAATGTCAGAGGATCTCACTCTCAGATCACAACAAAGTATCTATCACATTTGCTGGGAAAATGATAGGATGGATAATGAGAACCTTCAAAACTAGGGATGCCAAGCTCATGATTGGAACAAACTCCCGAGTACAGTTATAGAGGCTAAAACATTGTGTAGTTTTAAAAATAGATTAGATAAACACACGAGTGGGTGTGAGTTGGACCTAACTAGCTTGCGCTACTAGGTCTGATGCCGTGCTCCTTAAGTGGAAGTGACCTAACTAGGTGGGTCATTGGGCTATGCCAGAGGGTGACACGGACCTGCTTCGCATGGGTCAGTAGGCCTGCTGCAGTGTTCCTTATGTTCTTAAGTCTCCTGTTCTCTCTAGGCTGGAATATTGCTGTACACTAATGGCCTAAAATTTTTTTTTTTTTATTTTTCGTTCGATTTCTTTCATTTTTTTTGTACGTAAAGAAGCACCTTTCAATAGTAATGTGACCAAGTTTCAATAAGATAGCTCAAAAAACAACTGAGAAAAAAATTATTTACTAATAATCATACATAATCATACATATTGCAAGGTACCGTCGAAGTGGGACTTGGAGAAGCTGTTTTGGCATTATCTACGCATAAAACAATGCTAAACTGTATTTCTAGTGGATTGCCGTTCTGTAATTTATCCTTTCTTCATTCTTAAAAAAATAAATTTTGTATGTTTTTTGACTTTCAGCCAAATATCTGACTTTTGCCCTCACATAAATCAAAAACAAATTATGATATCTCAAAAAGCGATCCACTAGCTTGTAAAACAATCTTTCCTTTATGTTCTCTGTGAATTTCATTACATTCCTGCTATTATTAACTTAGTTACTTGCTCATATATGTGAATAACTTACTTCCGAGATAATCCACGAAACAGCCGGACCACCTTTTTTTTTTTTTTTTCCGAGAAAATAACATTTTTCTCAGTCTTATACTGCATTACGAGTGTATATCATAGTTAACCATGTTCGTTTTCTCTAATATAAGGACCCTGGAGGTGAGAGAAAGAGAATGTAAGCCCCTCTCTGAGAATGGGAATCTATTATTCCCGATGGAGCGCTCTGGGAATATTCCATATATTATTCATTCTGGAGTATTTACCATACTTCTTTGTTATTTATATTGTTTATTATGTCATATTAGATCAATTGTGATAGATAAATAAGCCGTAGAAGCTATAATAGCGTTATATTGAGCCATATTCCCCGGCCACCCCCGAGACTGGAATTTTCCATGACGTCAGCAAAATGGTGTCGGGAGGTTCCTGGTTGGTTGGAACTCTACGTATAAGTCCCACCTACTGTATTATGATGCCAAATCGTCAATTATTATCTTAGAAAGAATAATACAGTAAATACACGAAAAAAAAACGGAAAAAAAAAAAATAAATTGACGACAGGTGAGCACACCTGTCGCGGGTGGTGACGTAACCCTAGGTGTATTTAAATGACCATAATTCCTTGTAGGAATGTCGTAGAACAATGATTCTGGTACCATTGTGTTGCCAGAGAGTTAAGCTATTTTTCTATAAGATTAACTCAGTTTGTGAATTTTTTTCGGAAAAAATTTTTCGTTCGTGTAATCCCGGAATTCCGCCTTAACACCATTGAACATCATGCTCTCCACTACCCACTGGAAAACTGCTTATATCTTCCTGTAATTTTTCAGTGTCTTCTACCGAAGTGACTTCAATGCTTATTATAGTGTTATCTGCAAATAATGATACAAAACTGTGATGGGTGTTCTTATCTGTCTGAGGATGGGAAACAGCATTGCTAGCCAAATGGACTAAGGCACTTTGGAATTTTGGCAGACTTCTCAGGAGGCATGCTAAAATATCAGGGGGTTTGAGTCTTGGCTAGTTGCAGTATTGTTATTTGCTTAAAACCACTTGTTCATGGATGCATTAATATGTAAGACTATAGTGGTACTAACACACTTGTATGGGTGTGAAGCATGGATTGTGAATGTTGCAGCAAGGAAGAGGCTGGAGGTAGTGATGATGATGTCTGAGGGAAGTGTGGGATGTGAAAATTATACAGAGAATTATCATCATCCAATCTCCAAACTATTAGTAGTTTGGAGATTATATGCAGGGCTACTAAAAATATTATTGAGAAAATGAGGAGGGATTGTTGAGATGGTTTGGACATTGAGAGAATGGAGCAAAATATGACAACTTGGAGGATGTATGAATCCGTAGTGGAGGGAAGGTAGGGTAGGGGTCGTCCTAGAAAAGGTTAGAGGATGGTGGTAAAGGAGGTTTCGCATGTGAGGGGCTTGGACATCCAACAGGCCTGTGTAAGTGTGTTAGATAGGAGTGAGTGGATGCAAGTGCTTTTTGACGTGTTATATGAGCACTAACATTTATGAGAGGTTTCAGGGAGAACTGGTTAGCTGGACTTTAATCCTGAAGGTGGTAAGTATAGTGCCTGCATTCGGAAGGTAGGTTGGAGATATTGCAGTCTGGAAGTGCATCTGAACTGTAGTATTGGCATGGCTCTGGCAAGAGGCTGGTGAAGTGAATAATGCTGAAAGTTTTTCTTCTTTTTGGGTCACCTTACCTCACTGGGAGATGGCTGGTTTGTTTAAAAAAAAAGTGGTAATTTGGAATGCAGTGAAACCTTAGTGCAAAGGACTGATAGGGAGGAGATATGCACTCGAACAATAATCTGTTGTATTAAATTGACTATGTAGTGGTCGTAGTCCTCTGCATTGATGACATTACTAGTTAATTCACTTAAGATTTTGGGTAAGCTGCTGGATTCCAGGAATGTAACCATTGTTATTTGGCATTCTGCTATTGAAACTTGGTAAAAAGAACTTTTGTTGCCCTTGTAAGAAAAAGAATATTAATATCCTCCCTGCAGGTGTTCACATCATCCATTTGCGCAAGACCTATGAGAAGATCCTGCTAGCAGCACGTGCAATTGCTGCCATTGAAAATCCTGCTGATGTGTATGTGATATCATCACGCCCCATGGGACAGAGAGCTGTACTCAAATTTGCAAGATACACTGGTGCCACTCCAATTGCTGGGCGCTTCACTCCTGGAGCATTCACCAACCAAATCCAGGTAATTTTTTTCATGGAGTAAAATTAAGATTAGATCATTGGCTGAGGTTTTAAAAGTGGTAGTTTCATGAAGTATATGAATGTTGCACATTTAAGAAATATAGTGGAACCTTGGTTTTTTTCATTAATTCATTCCAGAGAGTCTGACAAAAAGCGAATTTGACGAAAACTGAAGCAATATTTTCCATGAGAAGTAATGTAAATTCAGTTAATCCGTTCCAGACCCCCAAAAGTATTAAAAAAAAAATACATTTATAGAAAATGACTATAGTTTTACATACAGAAAACAGTGAGAAATAAATATAAAGGACTGATGAAATGGATAAATGAACGTTTAATATCACTTTTACCTTTATTGAAGACACATGTTGGTGTATGGTAGACGAGAGGAGGGGAAAGGGAGGAGGAGAGGTTATTGGTTGGAAGGAGAATCCCCCTCCATAAGGACTTCAGGTATCAAGTCCCTATCCAGAGTTACTTCCCTTCTTTGTCTTTTACTGGCACTGGACCCCTGTTGCACAAAAAATCTGTCCAGAAAGGTCTGTTTGTGGTGTCTCTAAGATTTGCCTAAAATGGGACAAGGCATTGTCAATGAACATGTTGCAGACATGGCTTGCAACAGCTTTGTTAGGGTGATATTTCTCCACAAAACTTTGCAACTCACTCCACTTTGCACACATCCTTAATCACTGAAGAAGGCACATTTTTTCCCCACTCTTCCTTTGAAGCAATTTCTTCAGCTGTGATCTGTTGCTGTTCCAGTTGAAGGTGTTGCAGTTCTTCAGTGGCTAGCTCTTCCCCGTGGTCGTCCACCAACTCTTCCACATCCTGGCCACTCGCCTCCTACCCCGTACTTTGCTACGAGCTCTTTCTTGAATTCTGTTGTTTCTCACTACCCTTATCAAAGGGCTGGCACTCAGAACTTTCTTTGGCCCCATGGTGGCTTGTTTAGCAGTCGCACTCAATAAACAAGCACAAAAAATGGATTATTACGAAATGTTTTGGATGAACGCGGAGGGTGATGCTCACTTGACGAGAAACAAAGTCAGAATGACTCAGCGCGTGGGATGCTTTGTGTGGGCTCGGGTAGGTGGACACTTTCGGTATGGCAGACACAAAAACCAAGGTATAAACGAAAACCGGGACAAAATATTGACGAAAAAAGTTGTCGAAAACCGAATTCAGCGAACACCAGGGCAAACGAAAACAGAGGTTCCACTGTATTTGCGCATTCCTTATATGGCCTTTTAGGAATATGGATACACTGTGCACGTTTAACCAGGGGATGCCTCTTCCTTTGTAACTAATAAATTCTGGTCTTTTGTACTTAATTTATATAACTTCTTACTTAATATTATAGACATAAAAGCTTTAAATATTTTACAGGCTGCTTTCCGTGAACCTCGACTGTTAGTTGTGACTGACCCTGCTTCGGACCATCAGCCCATAACTGAAGCATCTTATGTTAATATCCCTGTTATTGGATTTTGCAACACTGATTCTCCCCTTCGTTTTGTGGACGTTGCTATCCCATGTAATAACAAGGTATGTTACTGGAGCAAATAATTAGTAATTAATTTTTTGTTTTTATTTATTAAATATTTTATCCTGAGGAAGTGGTAGGCCCAGTTGATCCTTCTGATGAGCAACAAGTTGATTTTGGCAGGATAGGTATTTTGCTTTTTCCATAGGAGTGAGAATTTTTTGTAGATTGAGGTTAGAGCACTCTTGCCTCTCACATAGCCACTTACAGCTATTCCTTTTCTTACCTCATCCCCTCTATATTTTTCTATGACTTGTGGCTTGCCACTAACTGAAACACATTTGAATTATCCAAGGTTTCTCTTTTTGCAAAAATAATTTTTTGCACATTCAACTAAAGTATGGGAGGAATGAAATTCATAAAATGAACACAGGTAGATCAGATCACAGAGCATTAAAACAGGTCAAAGGTGCAGGAATAATTTTTGGCAGATCTGTCATTTGGAAGAAAACAGTTAGGCAAATGCAGTAAAGGTTGGTGAAATGACAAGGTTTATTATAAGAACTTTCAAAACAAGAAAAACAATATCAGTAATCATAAGCAATAAGGGCAATGTGTGGTGTAAGTATTATGCAGAAAATTCAGAGTGTGGAAATTAGGAGAAGGTGTGGAGTTAATAAAAGCATTAGTCAGAGGGCAGAAGAGGGGTTGTTGAGGTGGTTTGGTCATTTAGAGAGAATGGATCAAAGTAGAATGACATGGAAAGCATATAAATCTATAGGGGAAGGAAGGCGGGGTAGGGGTCGTCCTCGAAAGGGTTGGAGAGAGGGGGTAAAGGAGGTTTTGTGGGCGAGGGGCTTGGACTTCCAGCAAGCGTGCGTGAGCGTGTTAGATAGGAGTGAATGGAGACAAATGATACTTGGGACCTGACGATCTGTTGGAGTGTGAGCAGGGTAATATTTAGTGAAGGGATTCAGGGAAACCGGTTATTTTCATATAGTCGGACTTGAGTCCTGGAAATGGGAAGTACAATGCCTGCACTTTAAAGGAGGGGTTTGGGATATTGGCAGTTTGGAGGGATATGTTGTGTATCTTTATACGTATATGCTTCTAAACTGTTGTATTCTGAGCACCTCTGCAAAAACAGTGATAATGTGTGAGTGTGGTGAAAGTGTTGAATGATGATGAAAGTATTTTCTTTTTGGGGATTTTCTTTCTTTTTTGGGTCACCCTGCCTCGGTGGGAGACGGCCGACTTGTTGAAAAAAAAAAATAAGCAGAAGAGACAGCAAAACTGGAAAAACATAAGAAGGGCTATACAACTTAAATAAAATTAGTATAACATCTCGTCTATTTGAGAGATACCTGATAATTAGCTCTTTCATTGTCCAGACCCCTGATCTGAGAATTGCTCTCTGTCCATGAATCTCCCCCTCCTTTCCCTTTTGAAATGAGAGTTTTTCTGAAGGTAATGAAACTAAAAGTATGAAATTTGATGGGAAATTGATGAAATTATGCTTTCACAAATTTTTATGTGTCAGCACTCTTTACACATTGGCGATTTTACTCACCGAGTCCTATTTTAGGCCATTTACAATGTTCCAGTCAACCAGATTCTTAGTTATTTTGCTAATGTGTCTTCCATTTTATCGATTGTGCATAAGAAACTGCCCAGTCAACTATTTCCACAACCCAGTAAAGTCTTCAGAAACAGGTAATTTGGCCAATTTCAGAATAGTTTCAAATTAGGGTCCAGAATAAACAATGCAGGCATTCCTGGCACTAAAATATTTCCTCTGTTCATTAGCTATGTTCCCAGGCTTTAAACATGAATTTCATTTTGAATTTTTATTCACAAAGAATTTTTATTCACACGCAAAATTAGAAAATTTACTGATATGCAATATGGTAATAATTGTATGAATAATATCAGTGCATTCATGAATGCAAATTAGATCCACCATTTGGATGTGTATTGGATGAATGACACGATTTGTTTACTCTTGAATATTGGCAAAAATCGGACATTTCCGCTACTTTGAGCTTAATTTCAAGCTACTTTTAGTCCTGAAACCAATCAAACTCATCTCTGTTTCTGTAATATGTCTTCCATTCTGTCAAGTGAGACCAAGAAACTGAGAATACAACTATAAAAATCATACGAAATACACCGCAATGGTGCTGTTTTAAACCAAGAAGTCAAATTTTTTTTTCTCGTGCACTACTTGCTGCACAATTTTTTGTGGTGCACACTTACTACATCAACCCATTCTCTCATATAGACCCAGATTTACTGCTTGAAGCTTAACCAAGTGAGCTGAGCTCATCATGTAGTACTATGGCACAGTCAGTGAAAGGGTTAAGAGAGTCTTTCAGATTTTATCCAGATGATGGATTTTTTCAATAACATGGGATATTTAGCTCAATGTTAACCCTTAAATTGTGTGTTGTACATTTCATGTCACGGGAACAGCCTCTTCTCACTTTGCCACGTACTCGTTTACCGACCGCTCGGACTTCTGACCAGCTCTCCAACAAGTATGCAAACCTAAGTACTAATGTAAAATAGAGCTGATTTCCTCTATTCTGTTTATTACAGTATACAGTACACTACTGTATAAGTATTTAAAAATATACTAAAAGTGTTATAATTGGTGCAAAGGTGCCATTAAAAAAATATCTAAAAATGATTGACACAAACACACTACCAGTACAGTATGCTCCTTCCTTAACCCTTTGACTGTCGCGGCCGTATATATACGTCTTACGAGGTACCGTGTTTGACGTATACACACTCATAAATTCTAGCGGCTTCAAATCAAGCAGGAGAAAGCTGGTAGGCCCACATGTGAGAGAATGGGTCTGTGTGGTCAGTGTGCACCATATAAAAAAAATCCTGGAGCACGCAGTGCATAATGAGAAAAGAAAAACTCCGACCGTTTTTTTTTTTTGTTTTAATTAAAATGCCGACTTTGTGATCTATTTTCATATAGTATTTATGGTTGTATTCTCGTTTTCTTGGTCTCATTTGATAGAATGGAAAACATTTTATAGAAATAGAGGTGATTTTGATTGATTTTACTATAAAAAGAACCTGGAAATGGAGCTCAAAGTAGGGGAAATGTTTGATTTTTGCCAATGTTCAAAAGTAAACAAATGATGTCATTGTCTAATATATGTCCAGCTAGCCATTCTAATATGCAGTCATGAATGGGTTGATGTTATTTATACAATTATTACAGTATTGCAGTAGTCTGCATAATAGTAAGTCTTCTATTTTTTGTTTGAATAAAAATTCAAAATAGAAAGCAAAAGTAATATCAGAGGGGCCTGGAGACATGACTGATGAACAAAGAAAATGTTATTTTAGAGCCAGGAATGTCTGCATTGTTCATTCTGGACCTTATTTTGAAATTGTCATATTTTTTAATTTTCATGAAATTGGCCAAATTGCAAATTTCTGACCACATTATTGGGTAGTTGAAATCAGTAAATGGGCAGTTTCTTGTACTCAATCGATAGAAAAAATGGAGTTCTAAAGAAATAGCTATGAGTTTGGTCGACTGGAACAAAGGAATTAGCCGAAAATAGGGCTCAAAGTGGGCGAAATCGCCGATTTGTAAATATCGCCGAGGTCGCTAACTTCGCGAGAGCATAATTCCGTCAGTTTTCTATCAAATTTTGTTTTTATGGTGTCATTACAATCGGGAAAAGATTCTCTATCATTTCATAAGATTTTTTTTTTTTTTTTTTTTTTTTTAATTTTGCAACACCAGGAGACACCTCAGGATTGGGGGTTGACAGTCAAGGGGTTAAAGACCAGTTCGCTTACCGACCTACTCTTAGTAACCGAATTCGTCGTTAAGTGAGGAGAGGCTGTACGTATTTATTTTATTTATTGCACGTGCGCACACCTCAACTGTTTGGGTTGTCTATCTTCTAGGACTAGGCAGGTCCATGCATTGCATCATGGAAAACACTTTCTCAGAAGCAGCACATGTAACCAGGACCTGTCTTGCTTCCACCAGTTTCCCTCCCAGCATATAGTGTATGAAACACAAGGATGATACTTTATTTGTGCCAAATTTATTAATGTAATTCATGATTCTAAAATTAGAACTCGAAACACACTGCAGTATGTAGATCTTTTTCCATGATAACCTGATAGTCAAACAATTTGAATTACTTCAGTGTTTTGAGGAGTATCACACCTTGAAACAGTTTTAATATTGTTAGATTTCCTTGTACGTTTAGAGTATTTGCACCAGTTTATAATGATTGCAATTGGGACTATGGCTTACTCTGCTGCTCCACTTGTTTCGAGTACTAAAATCTTGATGTACAGATATTATGACAATGTAGTATACAGTGTTATGATTTTAGAAAGTCAGTAATTTGGTGTAAACAAATTTGAAAGCATAAATACTGCTATGCTCATGCTGATGAGTGATCATTTTTTGCTAACTTCAGTATTACATAAACTTGATTTTGTATTTTGAGAAATAAACTCTTTAACCCTTTAGGTGTCCATCATGTGCCAGTACATTGTAGTAATCAGTCCATGACATACTAGTACTTTTAATTCCTAGTTCCCTTAAATTTGCTGTGAGTAGCAGATCTTGTCCTAGACAAGAGAATGGGCCCATACAGTGGGTGTGGGTAATATAAAAAATATCTTGCCTCCACCCCACCCCCAATCCCCACAGTGCATGATAAGAATAACTTCTGACTCTGTGTTTTGGGCATTTTGTAGGGTGGTTTCCATGGTTCCATTGGTTGGTTCTGGTTTTTACTACATCAGCTTCAGTTATTGAGACAGCGTCAACCATGACCAGTCATTGAAAAATACCAGTCGTTTTTATTAATCTCTTTCCAAATATTTTTTTCGTCTGGAAAAGTTGCTGAGAAAGACTCTAGTCATTGACTTTTACAGTCCCTTCGTACTTGTTTAGCCTTTTTCATTCTCCATGTGTGCTCCCTTCTGTATATCATTTTTACATTCTTAAAAACTTGTGTGCTGATTTTTCCTTTTTTGCCACTCTTGTTACTTATCACTAATCATTTATCTTCCCATCTGTACCCTCCCCCACTTTAACCACAAACCTCTTCTGTTCGTTCAAGTATTGCATACTTAATCTATCCTGTACTTCTTTGGTCTCCTCACCATTTGTACTTATTCTATCCCACAAGTACATAGCCTTGTATTTACAGTACATAGTCTTACAAACTACACAACTGCCATTGCACACTTGAAATGGTTACTGAATGATAAGTGGGTATGTAATTTCTATTCACTCTCGAAAGATTCTTTAATGTGGTGGTTAACCTGCCTATATTATCTTTTTGTGCTGAAAATTGAAATTATTTCAGAGTCCTCACTCAGTTGGTCTGATTTGGTGGATGTTGGCTCGTGAAGTTCTACGTCTGCGTGGCACCATTTCCCGCAACCTTCCTTGGGAGACTGACGTTATGCCTGATTTGTTCTTCTACCGGTATGTTCAATAATTTGACCTTTTTTTTTTTTTTAATGGAAGAATTTTTTCAAGTGCAAGAAGCTTATTTACATTGATTGGATACATGAAAAACAAAAAACTATGGGTCTTAATACAGTAAATCATTCTCAGTATAACAGATTTTTTAAATTATGGGTAGAATCCACTGTTTAAATTATACTGTTAACACTTTTATTTTTGTAATGTTGGTAAAATTACTAACAGTTTCAGGTGACATTTTATTGTGGCAATGTTGCACTCTTCAGGTGCTTTGACAAGCTCCTGGAGAGTGAAACATTGCCACAATAAAAAGTTGCGTTAGTTTCAAATTCTTCGTGGGGAAGTGAAAAAGAATTCTTCCTCCATAAGCCATGCACGTCGTAAGAGGCGACTAAATGCCGGGAGCTGGTAACTCCTTCATCTGTATAAATTACTAAATTTGGGAAGAAAAACTTTTGTTTTCTTAAATTTAGTAATTTTATACAGGGTGACCTAAAATGAAAAGCTTTTGTTTTTCTTTTTTAGGTCATCCCGCCTTGATGGGATATGGCTGGTTTGTTGAAAAAAAAAAATTTGTTTCAAATGTGTCCTGTTACCTAACATAGGTTTATTTTCAGTGCATTGCAGTATATCTGTAAATTGTGTTCAGTACTCTATTAGGTATACAGAAGAGTACATTAGTGCTTTTTTACTTCTCTTCTGATTTAACAGATGCTTGAATAATATTCCCAATTAGTCCAATACAGTGGACCCCCGCTTAACGATCACCTCCCAATGCGACCAATTATGCAAGTGTATTTATGTAAGTGCGTTTGGACGTGTATGTTTGGGGGTCTGAAATGGACTAATCTACTTCACAATATTCCTTATGGGAACAAATTCGGTCAGTACTGGCACCTGAACACACTTGTGGAATGAAAAAATATCGTTAACCGGGGGTCCACTGTATATTGAGGGGTTACATTGATAAATATTTATAGCATATTTTGTTTGATAGGGCAGTGGTTAGTGCATTCTTTTATCTATGAGCTACTTTAATTAACTCTCAGGCTTTGCACTTTTGCTGACTGTATGCTGCATTAATATTTGAAAATTAAATAATTGTCACCCCTAGTTACCAATTTGTTTAGTTTACCTCTTGTTTACTGTTGCAACACCAAATTTGGCAGAGCTTCAGACTTAACACATTTTTCCAATATTTGATGATGCAGTAGATAAATCTTGAAATTGTAAACCCTGAAAGCTTTTTGGTAATTTTTTTTTTTATAGCAATTTTGTCAAGAAATGCTAGAGAACCTGTTTGAAATAACAGCATCTGGAAATATTCTTTAAAATGTAAAGTCCAGGAAAGGCTGTGATTGTTATTTTATTCATGAATTTCTTTGAAAAAAAAATGGAAACTAACTTATGAATTCCATATTTTCCTTTAAAAGTGAGGATGTGGATGTTGTATACCGTATATACTTGATGTAACCTGACAATGTGCATATAATGATCCCTGACATCTTTGCCAAACACTAACTTTTCATTATCTAGCTTGTAAGTATATTCTAATTTTTTGAGACTAAAAAGGGACAAATGGTTTTAATGCTAAAAATGTTCTAGAGTCCCCCCCCCCCATACCTAAATATTTATAAAAAGAAAAAAATAGCCCAAGCACTTAATTAAAAGAGCACTACAGACGGTCACCTGGCTCATGCTAGGCATTTCCTTATCACTTCTAGCTATTACATAAGAACAGTTGAGCATGGCAGTAAATCTACTAGCAAATGCTAGGCAGGAGTTTTGCTCACAGCCAACACTTACATAAGAATAGAAAATCACTGGAGTAAGCATATTTGCTCATTATCTGCAGGAACTTTTATTGCTAACCATAATCACTATGGCTAATATACATGTGAGAGTTGTTGGATGGCACATGGCTGCCTCGCCTCACATTCCTTAAATTCTTAGTGCTAAATAATTTATGAACTTTAAATATGAGATGATTATATTAGAAAAATGAGATGTGTAGACACCATTACCATTTATTTCCACCAAAATATTACCAGTGGTTTCCATTCACACTCTCAGCAACAAAGAGAACATTACTCAATAAGTGTTCCCCTCAAGGAAGGTTCCTTGATGTTGGTGAGGGGCTCTTAATTTAGGGAATTGGATCTGTGCTCCAGTTCCCTGAATTAAGCATGAATGCCTTCCACATCCCCCCCCCCAGGCGCTGTATAATCCTCCGGGTTTAGCGCTTCCCCCTTAATTATAATAATAATATCAATAAGTGTTGCTAGCCTCTTGCAAAGCTCTGTCAGCTGGTGCTTTTTTTAAGGATGTAGCACCTTGCTATAGAGATGTAGAAATAAATTTTCTTGTAGCTTTCAACACACCAGCCATATCCCACCGAGGTGGGGTGGCCCAAAAGAGAAACAAAAGTTTCTCCTTTTACATTTAGTAATATATACAGGAGAAGGGGTTACTAGCCCCTTGCTCCCGGCATTTTAGTCGCCTCTTACAACACGCATGGCTTACGGAGGAAGAATTCTGTTCCACTTCCCCATGGAGATAAGATGAAATAAACAAGAAGAACTAGAAAGAAAATAGCAGAAAACCCAGAAGGGTGTGTGTGTATATATATGCTTGTACACATATGTGTAGTGTGACCTAAGTGTAAGTAGGAGTAGCAAGACATACCTGTAATCTAGCATATTTATGAGACAGACAAAAGACACCAGCAATCCTACCATCGTGTAAAATAATTACAGGCTTTCGTTTTACACTTACTTGGCAGGACGGTAGTACCCCTCTGGGTGGTTGCTGTCTACCAATCTTCTACCTTTTTCTTGAATATATCGGGGCTAATTTATGAGGTTGACTTAGAATTCCTGTGTACTGTATGTCACTTGTGTGGAATCACTATATTGAGTTAAAGTATGCATGTTTGGTGGTTTGTCCTTCACCTATGGTACAACTCTGTCAAATCAGTGCTTTATTTCCTTTTTAAATCTGAATTCATCCAAACTTCATCCAAATTTACAATATAGCTGACTTATATTTATGAGCATAAGAGAGGAGCACTGTAGTATGGATTCTGGCCTTTACTAGGTAAAGTCTATTCACTCCCACTGATGTGGAAGTCTGCTGTGGTCCTTCCTTTCTATATAGGCGGGCTCCATTTATACGTCTCCCAAGGTTCACAACCCCAAACTATTAACCCTTTGACTGTTTCAGGCCCCTCTCTGAAACTGTCATTCTATGTCACTAAACACGTTCCTAGAACTGCTGCAGCTTGTGGAACTCTTTGAAACATGGGTATATGCAGAGGGGCACTTGACACTCCTCACACATAAAACGAGTGTCTCTGCGTGTTTGTGGGCGTTTTATGGTATGCATACATACATAACACCTCTTCTGAGCATTTTTCTTGGCAGTAGTAGGAGGCAGTTGCATGGGGTAGTGATCACCAGGCCTGAAACGAAATGACATGTGTTGGTAATTTCGTGGGCGCTGGTCTATTGCAGGTGTTGCTCCTTGGTACTTTGCAATTATTTGTCTGATTACTGACAAGCAAAATTCACCATATTTTGGTGTTTTGTTGGTCTTCAACTTGTATATGTTATACGCATTCAGTGTAGAGATATCAACAAGATGGAAAAAAAGTTTTATATACCACTTATAACTCTTGCGTACACAGTCTGCAAACCCAATCTGCATGTCACATTTGTCCACTAAGCGCATATTGAGGTTGTAGTCCATGACAGCTGCAGGCTTTAGAATGGGTTCATTGGTCTCTCTGTTGTGCCTGCCACTGTGTACCATTTCGTTTCGGTGAACTGATGTCAATAATGTGACATCACGTTTGTCATGCCACCGAAATGCCATGATGTCATTGGCAGCAAAGGCTTGCACCTCACCTCTGCGAGTGCCAGCGTCGAACCTTGGCATGTGTTTACGATTACAACGCACTGTGCCACACACGTCTGTCAAGTTCACTCGCAAGAAATCACTGAGTAAGGGGCTTGTGTACCAGTTATCAGTAAATAACATATGCCCTTTACCAAGATATGGTTCCATCATTGTTCGAACCACATCACCAGAGATACCCAATAACTTCATGGTATCTCTCAAAGTATTACTGCCAGTGTACACAATGATATCCAAAACTAGACCACTTCTGCAATCACACAGTACAAATAGCTTTATACCAAAGCGTTTCCTCTTGCTTGGTATATATTGCTTGAATGAGAGTCTTCCTTTGAATAAAATCAAGGACTCATCAATAACAAGCTTCCTGAAGGGATAAAAATACATGCAGCACTTTTGTTTCAGGTACATAAACACATTTCTTATCTTATATAACCTGTTGCTTCTGTCAGGCCTGGTTTTGTCTGAAAAGTGTAACATACGTAACAGTATCAGGAAACGATTGACACCTATAATGTCACTAAAACCTGGAGTTGAAATCAGGCGTTCTGTTGCCCAGTATGTGGTGACAGTGTGCTTATACACATGTGGCATAAGCATTATTGTGGCAAAAAACAGGTACATCTCTGCCACAGTTGTCTCCTTCCACTTGTGTAGCCGTGATTTTGGTGAGAGAATTGTATTTGCCATGGTGTAATCACAGTATGTGTTTGTTTCCCTGACAATGATGTCCATCAGGGGTTCATCGAAGAATAACTCAAAGCAGTCCAGTTCACTGGCATTGTTCCCAAGTGGACATGATGGCTTTATTCCACTTTGTGTTTCATCAAAGTCATGGAGACTGGGAACAAACTCGTCACCGTCCTGCCAATCCCAGATGCGATCTGCTGGTGGGGTCTGGATATTGTACCGTGGTTGTGATTGTGCAGGTTGTGGGAGTGCAGGTTGTGGGAGTGTGGGGTCAGGTGAGGCTGGTTGTTGTGCAGAGTCAGCAGCGTGGGTAGTAGCGTGGCCCGCTGATGGTGCCACATGGGCCGTGCCACCCTCACTATCACCACCACTGCCTGCTCCTTCACTCACATCATTCATACCCATCGTTACAATATCGTCATCTTCACTATCAGGTCGTGGTGTAGGGCCACGGGATGTGCTCCCAGAGTTTCTCCTTCCCCTTGGAACAACATATGAAACACTACCAGACCGCATGCTACGTCGTATATATTGCAGCTTCACTGGGGAATATTCACCCTCACTGTCACTAGAACTGCTTTCAATGACCTTGAAATCACTATCACTATCACATTCACTGCTATCATCTGGGTGTTGTACACGGCCAAATAGTTTCCTCTTTCATCCTGGTACAGGCGAACGTGAACGTGAACAAGCCGGCCCAGCACCAGAGGTGGAAGGTTGTGGGTCATCTGGGTTTTCATCACTAATTACGTTATCCTGGGCACTTTTTCCTGTAACACTCGCTTCAAAACCCTGGAATTCACTGTCACTGACATTTTCATCGCTGTTAGAGCTATCACTTGGGAACAAAAGTCCTCCAATCCGCCGAGGAGTGAGGAACTTCTTACCGAGAGGCATGGTGAAAATGGACTAACAAGATGGCGTTCCCACAATGCACCGCTGGGTCCCAGATTTTTTTCACAGGGTGCACACCGACCACTGAGACCCATTCTCTCTCATGTAGGCCTACCAGGCCTTTCCCGCTTGATTTGAAGCCGCTAGAATTTGTGCGTATAAATACGTCAGAAACATTGGCTCGTAAGACGTATTTATACGTCGTAAACAGTCAAAGGGTTAAGCGAAAATTGACAGTGAGTGGAAAGAGCATTTTTTTTCTTATAGCATCTAAAATGCCTGATAACGTGTTTACATTATCATGTATTAAGTGCTCAATACAGCTGGAGTTTACCTGGAGAGAGTTCCGGGGGTCAATGCCCCCGCGGCCCGGTCTGTGACCAGGCCTCCTGGTGGGTCAGAGCCTGATCAACCAGGCTGTTGCTGCTGGCTGCACGCAAACCAACGTATGAGCCACAGCCCGGCTGGTCAGGAACCGACTTTAGGTGCTTGTCCAGTGCCAGCTTGAAGACTGCCAGGGGTCTGTTGGTAATCCCCCTTATGTATGCTGGGAGGCAGTTGAACAGTCTTGGGCCCCTGACACTTATTGTATGGTCTATTAACGTGCTAGTGACACCCCCGCTTTTCATTGGGGGGATGTTGCATCGTCTGCCAAGTCTTTTGCTTTTGTAGTGAGTGATTTTCGTGTGCAAGTTCGGTACTAGTCCCTCTAGGATTTTCCAGGTGTATATAATCATGTATCTCTCCCGCCTGCGTTCCAGGGAATACAGGTTTAGGAACCTCAAGCGCTCCCAGTAATTGAGGTGTTTTATCTCCTTTATGTGCGCCGTGAAGGTTCTCTGTACATTTCTAGGTCAGCAATTTCACCTGCCTTGAAAGGTGCTGTTAGTGTGCAGCAATATTCCAGCCTAGATAGAACAAGTGACCTGAAGAGTGTCATCATGGGCTTGGCCTCCCTAGTTTTGAAGGTTCTCATTATCCATCCAGTCATTTTTCTAGGCATATGAAAATTACATGGGACATACCAGAAAGCTCTCTTGTAGCAAACTCGCCTTATATTTTGTCACATTTTAACTGGGAGGCTGATAAGTAATTTAAATCTTCATACAGCCATGGTTCTACGTAAACTTGTTCATATGCTGGAATGGCTATTCTTTCCAGGCTAGGTATCATCATGGATTGTATGCATGTCTTTCTATTCATCCCAGTTTGAAAGCTTATACATGCTGAGTTTAATTTTCATTACAGGACCATCATTATCTACATTAACTTTTTCATTTTCATTATCTTTATTGCCCTGTGACCTGAAACGACTGATACTAATTAGTTCTACTTTGTTACACCTTTTTAATCTTGGTCTTCAGACTTTAGTTGTTTCCTTCAATTTTTTTCCCTTTTTCTGTTCATGCTTTGATTGCATTGGCATTGAAATTGATATTCCAAATTTGAATTTTCATTAGTGACCCTGAGGAACAGGAGAAGGAAGAAGCTGCCAAGGCTGAGGCTGCCAAGGCTGAAGCAGAGGCAGCTAAGGCAGAAGTTCCAGCCCCAGAAACTTGGGTCAGTGATGTAGCTGATGCAGAGGCTCCTGTTGCTGCACCTGTCACACCTGTTGCTGCTAGTACAGCTCCAGTGGCTGGTGTGGGCATACCACCTGCTGCTCCTGCAACTGTTGATGACTGGGGTCAAGCTGTAAGTCCTATTTATTTTGTTTTTGTAGAACACTATACAACTGACAACATCCTCGCTGGTCAGACAGTCACAGTTAGCAGATGAAAGATCAAGCCTGCTTCTCTGTGCTAGTAATGGCTAACCTGTGAATTGGTTTTAGTCCCTCACATATATGATAATAAAATTGATCCATTGTTGTGACTGATGTCCATTATTTCCTTCTGTACTTCCTTCCTTTTTTTTTTTTTTAAAGTAATCTTTTCTTTTGTGCATTTGTTGAAACTAACTAATGTCACTTATGCAAAAAATAAAATGGATGGGTGAGGCAGTCAGACAAAATCATAATATGGAAACAAAGGCAGAGAATATTGGGTACATGTTGCCTGCGGGGATGGGACGATTCAGTTTTTTTTTTTTTTACTAATACCTTCAAAATTAGCTGATACTCTTCTGATGACACTGATACTTTGGTATATTCCTAGTTAACTGTGTGAATAAATTGTTATATGTCTTGTATACAGTACCAAGTAGTGTGATTAGTAAGGTAATTTGAAATACAGTGTACAGGTCTCCCCCAACATTCACGTTTTCAAATTTCACGGGCTTCACACATTCGCGAATTCCCAACTGCCAAATTCCCAGCCGCCAAATCATATTTAAGTTTCCTGCCACCTGCGAGTCCCTACTACCCTCCCTCTGACCCCCGCAACTGGCAGCCAGCCCTCCCACCACTCAGTGTGGTGAGCGTTTTGTTTGTTCATTATTTGCTATTGAACTAGTGTAAATAATGTAAACCCATTCATGACTGCATATTGGAATGGCTATTCGGACAGGTATTAGACAGTGACGTGTTTACTCTTGAACACTGCAAAGAATTAAACATTTCTGCTACAGCTAATAATAACAATAGTAACAATAATAATAATAATAATAATAAATATATAATTGAAGAAGGAAATTGTACAAAAATACGAGGGAGTGGTTGACACATCGTCAGTGTGACTTTGTTTATGCTGGAGTGAACATTAGTCTCCCTGCTCTTCCAAACATTTCACAATAATTCATTGTGTTTGGTGCTTGTAGATTGAGTGTGACTGGAGTGGTAGAGGCAGTGACTGAGGCAATGGTATTTAATAACATACATGTTAATAATAATACATGTTATTAATAATATGTACTATAATTATTATTTATAACATATATGTTATTAAATACATACATGTTATTAATAATAACATGTACTATTATTATTTATAACATATATGTTATTAAATACCACTGCCTCAACTGCTGAATTATTGTGAAATGTTTGGAAGAGCAGGGAGACTAATGTTCACTCCAGCATAAACAGTCACACTGACGATGTGTCAACCACTCCCTCGTATTTTTGTACAATTTCCTTCTTCAATTATATCATTTATTATTATTATTATTACTATTGTTATTATTAGCAATAGCAGAAATGTTCGATTCTTTGCTGTGTTCAAGAGTAAACACATGATGTCACTGTCTAATACCTTTCCTAATAGCCATTAAAAAAAAAATAATATTGGGGCACCAAACATTCACGGTTTTTCAACATTCGCGAGGCTCTTGATCCCCTAACCCTCGCGAATGTTGAGGGAGACCTGTATAGGTATTATACAAGAACAGTTTCTTTTAAAATAAACACCACTAAATGTGTATCAGGTGTTTGCACTAAAATGCATGCAGATTTTAGTGTGAACACCTTTAGTTTCTATACATTATTTTGAAAAGACAGACTTGATCAAGAAGCACTTTGACAAGTGTGAAGATTATTATGATAGTGAAAGTTCTTGAGATTGTACGAGGGAAGTTAGGCACCATTATATTGCTAAAAGGAGGGTAAATTCATTGTTGCAATAACTGCAAAACGCAGGTTGGTCTTAGTTGGTGAGAGTGAATTGATTTAATTGATGTGTCAAATTTTTGGAGGTATTGGTTAATGCTAATAATATAGGTATTGACTTAAAATTGAGTATAAGTATCAGAAATAAATTGGTATCATCCCATCCCTAGATTTTAACAAGGCTGGGTGTAGTTAACGTCATGCAAAATGAAAAAACAATGTGTTAATTCTCCTGAATGTCTATCATTTCTTATGATAAACTGTTTGTTTTAAAGACTGTGCTTCTTTTCCAGGGTGATGACTGGGCTGCTCCTGCTGCTGGAACTGGCGATGATTGGGGTGGTGCAGGTGATGGTACCAACTGGTAAACCTCAATAAATAATAGTCATGATCCATTTCTCTCTCTGCCCTCCAGTATTATATCACTTCTTGAAGTTCTGTTTTGAAGATAACAGGTTGGGGTGTCTTTAGTTACCTTATAGTGATGTTTTTGAAGGGTGTGCAAAAATTGTGCGTTTATTTGAAAACTTTTGCCCCAGATATGACCAACATTGTGAAAATTTCCACTTGTTTATGGTACGCAGGAGGGAGAGATATATCATAATCTACACTTGGAAAATCTTGGAAGGAATGGTCCCAAATCTGCACACAGAAATCACTCCCTACGAAAGTAAAAGACTGGGCAGGCGATGCAAAATGCCCCCAATAAAAAGTAGGGGCGCCATTGGTACACTAAGGGAAAACACCATAAGTGTCCGGGGCCCAAAACTGTTCAACAGCCTCCCATCAAGCATTAGGGGAATTGCCAATAAACCCCTGGCTGCCTTCAAAGAGAGAGCTGGACAGATACCTAAAGTCAGTGCCGGATCAGCCGGGCTGTAGCTCGTACGTTGGACTGCGTGCGGCCAGCAGTAACAGGCTAGTTGATCAGGCCCTGATCCATCAGGAGGCCTGGTCATGGACCGGGCTGCGGGGGCGTTGATCCCCAGAATAACCTCCAGGTAACCTCCAGGTAACCCCTCAAGTATTTTGAGAGTTTACTGCTTCCCCATGAACTTATTTTTTTACAAATGCTGGGTGTCAGCACTGTCCCAGCACTCTTGGTACTGAAATTAGGCACATTCAACACCTGGATATCTATTTTGAAAATGTACTATAACTGGAAACAGTGGCAGGAAGACAGACACTTGTATACTGGGGTCAGATAAGGTACAACAGTTATGGAGGCCCCAGTAATGAAAGTATATCATGTCCAAGGTTAGATCAGAAGTTAACAAATATGCTTAAAAGACATCATTTGTACCAAGATTCCATTGTATTGTTGTATGAGACAGTCAGTACATTAATGGTTTGCAGTGTTGACAAACTGAAGAATTTGATGGTGTTCTGACCCTAATGGGTTTAGTGCTTAAGTTTATTATTATAATACTCGTGATGCTGTGAGGCACCTCAAGGGGAGGTTCCTTGGTGTTGAAGGGCTCTATAATTGAGCATGCATGTTTTAAATTTCCTCAAACATAAGACCCCTATGGGTTTATTGCTTTCCCATGAATGTAATAATCTGCATGCTAGTAGAGATGCTGATTGCAAAAAGTCCCTGGCACATTTTTAAGCACTGCTGGGAAGTGCAATGATGCCTTAGTCACCTGTATATAGTACTGCAGATTAAAACTAGAGCAGAGACCATTTTAAAATATTAGTACTACTCCACTTGAAGCAACTAGCAACTCTACTGACATAATGCAAAATCTGTAACCATAAACCCAACAACCACAACCATTCATTTTGGCAGTCATCCTCTCCACTTTTTATGCACAAGCAAACAGACTAAAGTAAGAAATTTCTTATTAACTTGATTTTTCCCTACGTGAAACTTCTTTCACTGTCTAAGCCTCATGACAGTACAGATATTGCACAGGATCACATCAACTACATTTTTAGGTAGCTCTTATTTCTGAGAAATAAATTGAAGGTTTTTTTTTTTTAGGTGTCCAGAATACAACCCTATTTTTCTCATTTGTTCGTATCATTAGCTGCTATTTCATATGTGGCATAGACTTCAAGGAACATAACCTACTGGAATAATGGGAGTTGACTGATCTCCCTCCTGATCCTTAGAAACTTGCCACAACAACTTGTCTTGCACCGGGAGAACAAAATATTCCCAGAAGTTGGTGAAAAGCTCTTGATCCTAGCAATTGTAGCAATTCTTTCATTGCAATGACCCTGATTGCCTCCCAGTCTCCACTTATCCTACCCTTCTTTGGTCTGATCAGTCATATTGCGTGTTGAGCACACCCTACTCTGCAGCACTATATTGACCTTTGAAGGTTTAGCCCTTATCTATGATCGTAGTGCAGCGCTGTATAGCCCTTGTGGCTTAGCGCTTCTTTTTGATTATAATAATAATAATATGATCGTAGTGTAATGCGTACACTTATTGGGTCGACCCTGAATGCCTCTGATTCTCCAGGTGATATATAACCCCTATGAGTTTTGGTGTAGGAGGTAGGTTACTGAAAGCAGTGAAGAGCTTTTATGAGGATAGTGAGGCTCAAGTTAGAGTATGTAGGAAAGAGGGAAATTATTTCCCAGTAAAAGTAGGCCTTAGACAAGGATGTGTGATGTCACCGTGGTTGTTTAATATATTTATAGATGGGGTTGTAAGAGAAGTAAATGCGAGGGTCTTGGCAAGAGGCGTGGAGTTAAAAGATAAAGAATCACACACAAAGTGGGAGTTGTCACAGCTGCTCTTTGCTGATGACACTGCTCTTGGGAGATTCTGAAGAGAAGTTGCAGAGATTGGTGGATGAATTTGGTAGGGTGTGCAAAAGAAGAAAATTAAGGGTGAATACAGGAAAGAGTAAGGTTATGAGGATAACAAAAAGATTAGGTGATGAAAGATTGAATATCAGATTGGAGGGAGAGAGTATGGAGGAGGTAAATGTATTCAGATATTTGGGAGTGGACGTGTCAGCGGATGGGTCTATGAAAGATGAGGTGAATCATAGAATTGATGAGGGGAAAAGAGTGAGTGGTGCACTTAGGAGTCTGTGGAGACAAAGAACTTTGTCCTTGGAGGCAAAGAGGGGAATGTATGAGAGTATAGTTTTACCAACGCTCTTATATGGGTGTGAAGCATGGGTGATGAATGTTGCAGCGAGGAGAAGGCTGGAGGCAGTGGAGATGTCATGTCTGAGGGCAATGTGTGGTGTGAATATAATGCAGAGAATTCGTAGTTTGGAAGTTAGGAGGAGGTGCGGGATTACCAAAACTGTTGTCCAGAGGGCTGAGGAAGGGTTGTTGAGGTGGTTCGGACATGTAGAGAGAATGGAGCGAAACAGAATGACTTCAAGAGTGTATCAGTCTGTAGTGGAAGGAAGGCGGGGTAGGGGTCGGCCTAGGAAAGGTTGGAGAGAGGGGGTAAAGGAGGTTTTGTGTGCGAGGGGCTTGGACTTCCAGCAGGCATGCGTGAGCGTGTTTGATAGGAGTGAATGGAGACAAATGGTTTTTAATACTTGACATGCTGTTGGAGTGTGAGCAAAGTAACATTTATGAAGGGGTTCAGGGAAACCGGCAGGCCGGACTTGAGTCCTGGAGATGGGAAGTACAGTGCCTGCACTCTGAAGGAGGGGTGTTAATGTTGCAGTTTAAAAACTGTAGTGTAAAGCACCCTTCTGGCAAGACAGTTGGCTTAGCGCTTCTTTTTGATTATAATAATAATAATGGCAAGACAGTGATGGAGTAAATGATGGTGAAAGTTTTTCTTTTTTGGGCCACCCTGCCTTGGTGGGAATCGGCCAGTGTGATAATAAAAAAAATAATAATAAAATAATGAGTTTAGCACCTTACCGATTTTAAAAAAATCCCTAGGTGATGACCCATATGGGTTTAGCTCTAACTAATGAATATAAGAGTTACTCTTTTCTTCGTATCAAACTTAATTACAACCCTCTTCCAGCCTCGTATTACGCATGTTAACATAGGCGTTGTGTATCCGGCAGCAGGGCTGAGTTTGGGTTGGGTTTCCTTTGGGCGTCTATTTTGTTAGGTTGTAGGTACCCATACCCCTCAAGGGAGGTTCCTTGATGCTGGCGAGGGGCTTTTGATCTAGGGAATTGGATCTGTGCTCTGGTTCCCTGAATTGATCATGAATACCTTCCATTCCCCCCCCCCCCACATGTGCTGTATAATCCTATGGGTTAGCACTTCCCCATGATTATAATGTAGGTATCCACAGCCATTTTTTTTTCTTGAGGTCATGATGGGTTTCATGTAATTGGTGCAGTTGTAACTGCAGTTAAGCCATCTCAGGAGCTTTGGTTGGTTCATGGGACTGTGGAAAATTACGGAGCTCCGTTGCCATGACAAGGTACGCATATATTATTACTGGCGAGGGATATAGTATTGCTGGTGAGACATTGTTGGTGAAGGGTTTCTTGGTCCAAAGAAGTAGACTTAAGCTTCCCTTCCTTGGATCGAACATAAATGCCTGCCATTCCCCATGCGCTCTATGACTTTCACAGGTTTAGCGCGCCCTTATTATAATTCTAGGGGAGAACAAGTATCACCGGCGTCAGGGCACCTTCTGCGAGGGAATAGACAGCGCTGCATGACCCTTGTGGGTTAATGCTTAGTTTTGATTATAATCGAGGGAATACAACAGCAAAACATATTTAGAAGAAACTAATAAATTTAATAAGAGTCGTCTCGGAAACATTTCTCGCCTCAGCTGACTGTAGTCTTTCTTTTTTCATAATTACAAACAGCCTCTTTTTATGAATGTGATGGAGATCGATACTCCCGACGCTGGGTTTACCGGCTTAGCCTAAAAATCCAGCAACTCGAGGTATAAATGTGAGGATATTTCCCTCTTCTGTCGAAATTTGCTGACGCTTTTGGAGGATGATTTCCTCTCACTCTTCCATACCCCCCCCACCACCACCACTACTGCCCTCGCACACTCCTACATCTTACTCCCTCATCAAGTTTGCACATTCCTCCCTGCAGAGCTTAATTTAATTATATTATTATCATTATTATGTTTTAATTATTTTTGCATTAATATTATTCGATGATACAGATCGATTGATGGCTGTGGACTGTGGAATGTAAAAAATACACTCGAAATTTCTCGAAAGGTCAAATCAGCATCACATTTTAATAAACAATTATTATATTATTCAAATTTACACATGATGAATTTAGAAAAATTCAAAATTTTCCGAAATTGGTATAAGATTAGAGCCTATCTACCTGGAATCTACCTCGAGGGCATTCCAGGGATCAAGGCCCCCGCGGCCCGGTCCATGACCAGACCTGGTGGATCAAGGCCTGATCAACGAGGCTGTTACTGCTGGCCGCACGTAGTCCAATGTACGAACCACAGCCCAGCTGATCTGGCACTGACTAGGTATCTGTCCAGCTCCCTCTTGAAGACAACCAGGGGTCTACTGGTAATGCCCCTTATTGCTGGTGGGAGGCTGTTGAACAGTCTTGGGCCCCAGACACTTATTGTGTTTTCTCTTAGTGTACCAGTGGCGCCTCTACTTTTCACTGGGGGTATGTTGCATCGCCTGCCAAGTCTTTTGCGTTCGTAGGGAGTGATTTCTGTGTGCAGGTTAGGGACCAGTCCCTCCAGAATCTTCCAGGTGTAGATTATGATATATCTCTCTCGCCTGGGCTCTAGTGAGTACTAGTAAAGTGCTTCCAAGCGTTCCCAGTAGTTAAGGTGTTTGATGGAACTTATGTGCGGTAAAGGTTCTCTGTACATTCTCTAGATCTGCAATTTCACCTGCCTTGAATGGAGATGTTAATGTACAGCAGTATTCCAGCCTAGAGAGAACAAGTGATTTAAAAAGGATCATCACTGGCTTGGCATCTCTTGTCTTGAATGTTCTCATTATTCATCCTATCAGTTTCCTCGCAGATGTGATAGTGGCATTGTTGTGGTCCTTGAAGGTGAGATCTTCGGACATTACCACTCCCAGGTCCCTCACATTGCTTTTCCGCTCTGGTGTGTGATTTGAGTTTATAGTATACTCAGTCTTAGCTATTATTTCCTCCAGTTTTCTATAACGGAGTAGTTGGAATTTGTCTTCATTGAACATCATATTGTTCTCCGTTGCCCATTAGAAAACTTGGTTTATATCTTGGAGATTTGCCGTGTCCTCAATGGATGACATTCTTGCAGATCCTAGTATCGTCTGCAAAGGATGATACGGTGCTATGGTTTATATCTCTGTCTATTTCTGATATGAGGATGAGGAACAGAATAGGGGCGAGTACTGTGCCTTGTGGAACAGAGGTCTTCACTATGGCAGCTTCCGATTTAACTCTGTTTACCACTACTCTTTATGTTCGATTGGTTAGAAAGTTGAAGATCCATCTGCCTACTTTTCCGGTTATCCCTGTAGTACGCATTCTGTGTGCTATTACACCATGATCGCACTTGTCAAAGGCTTTTGCAAAATATGTATATACTATATCTTCATTCTGTTTGTTTTCCAGTGCATATAAAACCATATCATAGTGGTCCAATAGTTGCGAGAGGCAGAAGCGACCTGCTCTGAAACCATGTTCCTTCTCCATAGCATACTTAGGGCACGTGAGAGGGGTTTCTTGAAATTCTTAATGAACACGAATCTGGGCCTGGGTCTGAATGCATGGGCATGCCGTCGATGGCTTTCTCAAAGTCTAGTGGAGTTAGGGTTATGCCAGAAATTTGGCATACATTGGCAGGGTTTTGAGGCTTATTCATGAAAAAATTGTTTGGATTGTCTATCTTTAGACTGATTAGTGGCTCACTGAACACAGAGTCATATTGAGATTTCAGTATCTCATTCATTTCTTTGTTGTCATTTGTGTAGGATCCGACTGAGCAGGGGCCCTATACTAGAATCCCAAGTTGGTTTAGGTAGAAACTCACAATCAGATCACGCTTCTGTGGTGCTTACCTCATTGGTGATGGATTTTGCTGCAGGTGTCACTTGTACCATAAAGGGAAAAAGAGACCTTCAGTTACCCAAGCTAGCCTAACGCTCGATAAAACTTTAACGTTGCAGCAGAGGCTGAGTTGTGTTGTATCGATATCCATTAGTTTAAGCTGGCTGACTGACACCACCCGCAAAACAAGGTGGAAACACTTCCTCCATAGATACTCCATATACATCTTTCAGTACTACGAACTTCACATGAATTATGTATCTATCGTTAGTAAGGGCGAAGACTGGTTCATCTATTACGTTGCAGAGAACATGTATTGCCAGTGGTGGGTTGTGTTAGGCATTATATGGAGTACGAGTCAGTGTGGGAAGTGGTCGAAAATTTTGGAAAGTTGGAACGCCGGAGACGTGACGGGAGAAAGAAGCTCCCGGCTCGGGTGTATTTTACAAAAGTAAACAGAGGGATTTTTAAATGGCTCCACTGCCACAGCCAGCTTTGTGTGAAGGACCATCTATGTGAGTACCCCGAGGGAGAAGGGGAGGCCTCTTGGGGATTACTTGAAGCATTTTTTTTTTAAGAAACTGTGTTAGGCTGCCGAGTGTTGTAGTGATTATTAACCTGTAAATACTAGTCACTAGTGGCGTGCACTATAAATGTTGGATCACTACGTATATTCGTACTGTAGATGTGTGGGTCACTATTTAACTCTCCATGTGGGGGATCACAGTACTCGTGGGGTCACTGTACATGTATTACGTCCTAGTGTATGTACAATTACATTATACATGTATGGAGTCACTAGTTGTGTGGACTTAAGAGGAATTAATAATCTTCCATATCTAATAGTGTGTTATGTAAATATTTTGCTGCGTGATAAAATGATCACTTAAGGCTTTGTACAGTATGTAAATAGACACGTATAAGGATTATAAGACATTTATGAAACGAGAGTATGGCAGTATAAAAGTGGCGAGATCGGTGCTGTGAGAGAAAGGATGGGACATGGAGGAGGGTTTTGGGGGTCAATGCCCCCGCGGCCTGGTCCATGACCAGGCCTGGTGGTGGATCAGGGGCCTGATCAAGCAGGCTGTTACTACTGGCCGCACGCTAAGTACTGACTTTAGGTGCCTGTCCAGCGCCTTCTTGAAGACAGTCAGGGGTCTTGGTAATTCCCCTTATGTGCGCTGGGAGGCAGCTGAACAATCGTGGGCCCCTGACGCTTATTGTGTTGTCTCAGCGTACTCGTGGCGCCCCTGCTTTTCACTGGGGGGATGTATCTCCTGCCGAGTCTTTTGCTTTCGTAGGGAGTGATTTTCATGTGTAAATTTGGTATTAATCCCTCAAGGATTTTCAAGTGTATATTATAGTGCATCTTTCTTGCCAGCGTTCCAGGAAATATATTGAAAAAATGTAATCCATAATATCAAGTAAAAAAAAACAGAAACATGAGAAAATGAAAATGAAAAAGTGAACTTTTAAAAAAAGGAGTTAATTATATATATATATATATATATATATATATATATATATATATATATATATATATATATATATATATATATATATATATATATATATATATATATATATATATATATATATATATATATATATATATATATATATATATATATATATATATATATATATATATATATATAAAAAGCGAACTGAGTAAAAAAAAAAAGGTTAATCACCCTGATTTTTGGGGAGCTTCCGTTACCACTTGGTTACATCCCTGACAAGCTGTGTTGGTGAGGTCACCTGATAAGTGTTGAAATGTGGGCATGACGATGGGTGGTCAAGAATCACATGGTGGTGGAAAGGCTGTAAACTACCTGTTCTCCGTTCAGTAGTGTTAGAACCTACCATAAGACGGACTTCTAAGCACCGATACCTTCTTAGTTCAGGTAGGGTAAAGATTAACCGGGTGTCTACAATTCATTAAGTGGCCTTCAGCATCCCTGTGGATTACTGAAGCATTGCTTTGGTCACCCCAACTGCATGCGTTTTTGTTAGCCTAACCTGGTCGCGAGCTTCCTCACGGTTTCTCCCACTTATTTCAGTTCGCGTAGAATAGATTCCAGCATCAGAAACAGGCGGAGAAATAGTTACTTCTTGGTCAGGCTTTTGATACTGTAGTTGCTACAGTAGCCAATTTGATGTTGCTCCTGTTATAGCTTTGTGTTAGAATTTAGTCTGCGTGTATGTAAATGTTCAAGGTGCTAAGAATAAACATTTTTGATAAATTCCGAGAGTTAATGAGATTATTATAATCATGGAGAGCGCTAAACCCGTAGGATTATACAGCGCATGTAGGGGGGAAGGTATTCAGGCTCAATTCAGGGAACTGAAGCACAGATCTAATTCCCTAGATCAAGAGTCCCTCACCAGCGTCAAGGAACCTCCCTTGAGTGGAGAGTTAATAAGAATTATTATTACCTGGAGTATAGTTAGAGGAAAGAGCTAAACCTGTAGGGGTTAAACAGTTCTTGGGGGAATGGGAGACAATTGGCTTCAGTCCAGGGAAGGGGAGAACAGGTTCAGTCCTTGGAGTCAAGACCCCTTCACCAGCATCAAGGCACCTACTGTCAAGGGAATAATTGTGAAGAAATATTGTGTCAAGGAAGGTTCCTTGATGCCGGTGCGTGGCTCTTGATCTAAGGAATTGGACCTGTGCTCACCTTCCTTGGATCAATCCAGAATGCTCCTCCCCTCCCACCACATTCTCCCAGAGGGGGTATATGACCCCGTACTGTTTTAGCGCTTCCACCACGAATACAGTCAGTAGTACACTGCGTCTTCAGCTAAAAGATTTCTCCGTCAGTGACGAGAGTTACAACACTCGTTTGCATATAATCTACTGGACTTGTTCCTCACGTCAAAACCCAACACTCGGGGAGGCGAGAGTGGATCATGGAAATGGTGGTTAACTGTCGACTCACTCTCACCTCGTTACCCAATGCTAGATCATTATCATAGATCAACAGCTGGAGGCGATTGTGGTCTGGTTGCGGAGGGGGAAGAGAAGCGTTGGGGAGGAGGGGCAAGGGGAAGCATGGCGGAGGAGGGGGGAAGGGAAGGGGGACAGAGAGGGTATTTAGTGGCCTCCATTTAATGCACTCTTTCTTAACTAAAACTGGTTTTATAAGAAACAAAAAAAATATCCATGAAGAACAATACACAATTAACTCGCATACAGGAGAGCGAGAAAAGCTTACGACGACGTTTCAATCCAAATCGGACCGAAAAGTTGTCATAAACTTTTCTCCTACTTGAGAGTTATTTGTGTAAAGCTAGCTTATTATATCAACAAGTGGGACTTTCCTGGTGTACTTGGTGCTCACCTTCTACACTACTGACCTCACGGCAGCACCTTGTGCCATGCACTGCTCAATCACACACAGTAGTGCCACTTTCAATCTGTGTTGAATAACACATGAGTGTCATGGGCATACATTAGTGATAAATTAGGCAAATTGAACCCAGGGTAAAGTCGAGCAATGGAAAGTCACAATGTGTTGGGTTATGATACACAAACACTGGAAATTATTTTGTCAAGCCGTTGTGACGGCTTGACAAAGCTCCTGGAGAGCGAAACGTTTCAACGAGAAAATTATTTTGTTAGGATTATTAATGTGCTGGGTAGTAACACAGGACAGCCCAGGAAAGCCCATCAATTATGACTGATTTACATTTTGGTCCTTTGATTCTCTTTCCCAGGATGCAACCCATAACATTCGGCTAATCCCTAGACACTTGCTTACTGCTAGGCGAACAGCGGTATCAAGTGTAAGGAAAACTGCCCAACGTTTCACTCGTGCTGGGATCGAACCAGGGTCCTTCAGATGTGAACTGAACGCATTACCCATTGACGTTACTGTCTGTAACGTAAGATGTAGATTTCCTGTATAAAGTTTATCTTTTATTAACATAAAACACGGATTTAGCTCTTTTGTGTTAACGCAGTTATGGCTGCCATTTAGTTTTTCTGTTTTCTCCACTGAAAAAAAAAGCGTCGGGTGGCGACCAAATAACTAGAGAAATATCAAGTACTTTGGAAGCTAGTTTTTTATAGACTTTAAACTTAACCTCTCGACTTGTGAGTTACTGGGACGGCAGTTCACCTGCACTAGTCCTAAAATACGGATCAAAATAAACTCCTAGTGTATACACTGAGAAATTAACCTCTGATCACAATATAAAATCAGGGGTATAAAATCAGGGGTGAACTTCAGTAAGAATGTATGAGAAGGGATGTTTAGTAAATTTAACTTTAACAATAAGAGAATTGACCAGGACAAAATTAACAAAGAATTGTCCAGTATATCCTGCGAAACAGTCATGAGCACCCTAAATCCTCACCAGCACTTGGACAAACTGAACACTGAAGTATACAACGTCTTACAAAATATGTTCCACTGAAAAAAACTAAAATAAAATCAAATAAAAAAAGAGCGTAGACGAATATATGAAAGAAAAAGGGTTAGTGAGTTGCTTAAATTACGTGAATATTCTACAACAAAGGAAATATAATCTTGGTCGAGAGATTATCGAAATGAAACAAAAGGCTGTCGTACCAGACAAAAGAAACATACTGGGAACAAAAAGTTGTCCATGATATTGTAAGAAACCTCAAATATTTCCACATGCAAATTGGACCGTTAATCACAGGATGTTTATACAGTGACGAAGAAAGGAAAATTAAAAAAAATATGCAATACCCACTAGACGAAAGCAGGGTGGAGAATACATTTTTTTTTCATTTTTTTTTCAGAAGGTCATACATCACAGGGTTGACATAGCACTAATCTCGTAGAATTTTGGAAAAATAATAGAAAACATGTTCACTCTTGCATCAACTGGACCAGATTCGTGGAATATTTATCAAACAGTGCAAAATACCATTAGCATAGAGAAAGATCTTAGATCCAGGGAAAAAACCGGAGACCTCAAAGACTGCAGACACAGCTCCTTGTATAAAAGAGGCAGTAGAGCACCAGCCAAAAATTACAGACCAGTAGCCCTAACATCTCGCATCATAAAAATCTTACAAGGCGTAATAAGAAGGCAAATTAAAAAAAATGGAACAACACAACCTGCACAATCCAAATTAACATGAATTTAGAGCGAAAAGATCATGCTTGTCACAACCACTAAACCACTGACAAGATTACAAAGGTATTTTATGGAAACCAAAACACAGAATAATGTTACACTCGGATTTCACAAACGCATTTAAGAAATGCTATTATGGGGTGATTGCGCACAAAATGAGGGGGATGAGTATAACTGAGAACATAAGCAAGTTGATTTTAAATTTTTTGACTGACAGAGCACAAAGAGTAGTAGCAGTAAACAGAGCAAGACGCCTTCACTGTTCCTTATCTTCAACAGCAGACATCGATAAAGACATTAGCCACAGTTTCGTATCCTCATTGGCGGATGAAGATAAAAACAAAGTTTTTAATTGAGTAGACGAATAACATGACGTTCATTGGTGACAAGTTCCAGCTGATGTGTCCCACAAGGGATGTTTCTTAATGCTGGTGAAGGGATTTTGATCTAATGAATTGGGCCTGTGCCCAAATTCATTGAATCGAGTCAATTGCTTCCGTTTCCCCCAGCTGTAGAACCCCTACAGATTTAGCTCTCCCCCTTGAATGTAAAAATAATAAGCCAGCTGCTTAAATAAGGAAAGAATGAACAGTTCAAAGAGAACATTGTATATAAAAAACGCAAGAGGGTCACCAAATAGTGCAAAAAGAACATGTGAAGGATCTGATATTATTTACTGTATATCAGCTGACCTTTCAAAGATGACGGCTTTGAGGGGACTTGAGCTAGAGTTCGTCACGGCCACGCTGGCGGGAGACTCGTCTGTAAAAACTTGCATTTGTGGTTACAGTGGTGCCTATGCTAACCTTCCTATGGTGTATAAATATACTTAGTTGGATGAATTTTATTGTAGCCAGCTGACCCAGTGGCTAACGCGTCAGTCTGGAGTTTTGTGACTCTCTGATCGTGGGTTCTAACCCCGCCCGTCGTATGTTTTTTTTTTTTTTTTTACAATAGGACATATTTTACGACAGTCAGGGAAAGGAATGGTCTGATAAAAAGAACTTCCAAAAGAAGATAAGTAATGCTAATGGTGACATTATTCAAATGGCTTGTGGTCTCTTATTTACAGCATTGCTCATCAGAGGTGGAATAAATAGAGATAATTTACAGCTAGCATAGAGCCAATAAAGTAGCTAAGTTACTGGGAATGTTTCAAAGAGAGAGAGAGAGAGAGAGAGAGAGAGAGAGAGAGAGAGAGAGAGAGAGAGAGAGAGAGAGAGAGAGAGAGAGAGAGAGAGAGAGAGAGAGAGAGAGATACATGATAATATATACGTGGAAGGTACTTGAGGGTCTAGTGACAAATCTTCACACTGCCACAGCATACTGAGTTGAGAGATATGGAGGAAAATGTAAAATAAACCCAGTGAAAATTAGGGTGCTGAGGGCACAATATAGAACACTGTATCAACATCTGTGGTCCCAGACTTTTTAACATCTTCCCAGAAGATATGAGAAACACTTCCAGAACAAGGAAACTTAACAAGTACCTCCACCAACTGCCAGATCAACCAGGCTGTGATGGATATGTGGGACAGTGGGCCTCCAACAGCAGCAGCCTGAGTGATCAGGCAAGCACAAACCAAGCCCAGGACCCTGCTGTGGAAGTGGGAAAGTTCTCGAAACCCATCAAAGGTACAGCATAGGTAAAGTATATATATATATATATATATATATATATATATATATATATATATATATATATATATATATATATATATATATATATATATATATATATATATATATATATATATATATATATATATATATATATATATATATATATATATATATATATATATATATATATATTATATATATATATATATATATATATATATATATATATATATATATATATATATATATATATATATATATATATATATATATACATTATATATATATATATATATATATATATATATATATATATATATATATATATATATATATATATATATATATGTCGTGCCGAATAGGCAGAATTTGCGATCTTGGCTTAAATAGCAACGCTCATCTTGCCATATAGGACAAGTGAAAATTTGTGTATGCAATAATTTCGCCAAAATCATTCTGAACCTAACGAAAGAAAGATATTTCACTGTGTTTGTTTAGTATTAAATTATTGCAAACAAATCTAAAATATATTTAGTTTGGTTAGGCTAAAATAAATTGTTCTTGTTATAATAAGGTTAGGTAAGTTTTCTAAGTTCCTTTTGGTGCAAAATTATAAATTTTTACGTCAACATTAATGAAAAAAGTATATCTTTAAACTTATAAGAGAAAAATTCAGAAAGGACTTAATTTTAAATGAGTTCTTGCTAATTGACCAGTTTTACATATTCGGCACGACATATATATATATATATATATATATATATATATATATATATATATATATATATATGTATATATAACAATATATATATATAATGTATATATAACCATATATATATATATATATATATAACCATATATATATATATTATATATATATATATATATATATATATATATATATATATATATATATATACATATATATATATATATATATATATATATATATATATATATATATATATATATATATATATATATATATATATATATATATATATATATATATATATATATATATATATATATATATATATATATGACGTGCCGAATACATAAAACTGGTCAATTAGCAAGAACTCATTTAAAATTAAATCCTTTCTAAAAAATTTTCATACGTTTAAAAATATATTTTTGTCATTTATGTTAATGCAAAAAATATAATTTTGTACCAAAAGAACCTTAGAAAATTTACCTGAACTTATTATAACAATCGCAATTTAATTCAGCCTAATCCAACTAAATATATTTTAGATAAGTTTACAATAATCTAATCATAAACGAACATAAAATATATTTTATCGTTAGGTTCAGAATGATTTTTGCGAAATAACTCCATACACAAAGTTTCGCTTCCCTTATTCGGCAAGAAGAGCGTTACTATTTAAGCCAATATTGCAAGTTTTACCTATTCGACACGACATATAGGTAATTGTTACCTGTGAATTATGACTTTAATTCTTTCTTCTTGTGGCTAAAAACTTGGGTATTTATATAGTAGTTAGAGAGGTGAGCAGCATCCTGGGTAGCATCCTGGGTAGCATCCTGGGTAGCAGTCTGGGTAGCATCCTGGGTAGCATCCTGGGTAGCATCCTGGGTAGCATTCTGGGTAGCATCCTGGGTAGCATCCTGGGTAGCATCCTGGGTAGCATCCTGGGTAGCATCCTGGGTAGCATCCTGGGCAGCATCCTGGGTAGCATCCTGGGTAGCATCCTGGGTAGCATCCTGGGTAGCATCCTGGGTAGCATCCAGGGTAGCATCCTGGGTAGCATCCTGGGTAGCATCCTGGGTAGCATCCTGGGTAGCATCCTGGGTAGCATCCTGGGTAGCATCCTGGGTAGCATCCTGGGTAGCATCCTGGGTAGCATCCTGGGTAGCATCCTGGGTAGCATCCTGGGTAGCATCCTGGGTAGCATCCTGGGTAGCATCCTGGGAAGCATCCTGGGTAGCATCCTGGGTAGCATCCTGGGTAGCATCCTGGGTAGCATCCTGGGTAGCATCCTGGGTAGCATCCTGGGTAGCATCCTGGGTAGCATCCTGGGTAGCATCCAGGGTAGCATCCTGGGTAGCATCCAGGGTAGCATCCTGGGTAGCATCCTGGGTAGCATCCTGGGTAGCATCCTGGGTAGCATCCTGGGCAGCATCCTGGGATAGCATCCTGGGTAGCATCCAGGGTAGCATCCTGGGGAGCATCCTGGCTAGCATCCTGGGCAGCATCCTGGGTAGCATCCTGGGTAGCATCCTGGGTAGCATCCTGGGTAGCATCCTGGGTAGCATCCTGGCTAGCATCCTGGGCAGCATCCTGGGTAGCATCCTGGATAGCATCCTGGGTAGCATCCTGGGTAGCATCCTGGGCAGCATCCTGGGTAGCATCCTGGGTAGCATCCTGGGTAGGGTAGCATCCTGGGTAGCATCCTGGGTAGCATCCTGGGTAGCATCCTGGGTAGCATCCAAGGTAGCATCCTGGGTAGCATCCTGGGTAGCATCCTGGGTAGCATCCTGGGTAGCATTCTGGGTAGCATCCTGGGTAGCTTCCTGGGTAGCTTCCTGGGTAGCTTCCTGGGTAGCATCCTGGGTAGCATTCTGGGTAGCATCCTGGGTAGCATCCTGGGTAGCATCCTGGGATAGCATCCTGGGTAGCATCCTGGGTAGCATCCTGGGTAGCATTCTGGGTAGCATCCTGGGTAGCATCCTGGGTAGCATCCTGGGTAGCATCCTGGGTAGCATCCTGGGTAGCATCCTGGGTAGCATCCTGGGCAGCATCCTGGGTAGCATCCTGGGTAGCATCCTGGGTAGCATCCTGGGTAGCATCCTGGGTAGCATCCTGGGTAGCATCCTGGGTAGCATCCTGGGTAGCATCCTGGGTAGCATCCAGGGTAGCATCCTGGGTAGCATCCTGGGTAGCATCCTGGGTAGCATCCTGGGTAGCATCCTGGGTAGCATCCTGGGTAGCATCCTGGGTAGCATCCTGGGTAGCATCCTGGGTAGCATCCTGGGCAGCATCCTGGGTAGCATCCTGGGTAGCATCCTGGGTAGCATCCTAGGTAGCATCCTAGGTAGCATCCTGGGTAGCATCCTGGGTAGCATCCTGGGTAGCATCCTGGATAGCATCCTGGCTAGTATCCTGGGTAGCACCCTGAGTAGCATCTGGGTAGCATCCTGGGTAGCATCCTGGGTAGCATCCTGGGTAGCATCCTTGGTAGCATCCTTGGTAGCATCCTGGGTAGCATCCTGGGTAGCATCCTGGGTAGCATCTGGGTACACCTCAGCATCTGGGAAACATCCTGGTAGCATCCCGGGTAGCATCCTGGGCTCTGGGGGCATCCTGGTAGCATCGGGTAACATCTGGGATCCGAGCATCAGGGTAGCATCTGGGTAGCATCCTGGGAAACATCTGTAGCATCCTGGGTAGGCAATCCCGGTGCATCCTGGGTAGCATCCGGGTAGCATCTGGTAACATCTGGTGCAATCCGGTAGCATCCAGGGCCATCCTAGGTAGCATCCAGGAACATCAGGAGCATCCAGGTATCCGGGTAACATCCTGGAGTGCATCAGGGTAGATCCCAGGTAACATCCGGGTACAGGGGGGCATCAGGTCATTCTAGGTAACACCGGGGGTAACATCAGGGAAAACATCCGGTAGCATCCCAATGGTTGGCATCCGGGGATCCCGGGTCATTTAGGGTGATCGGTAACATCCGGGTAACATCCTGGGTGCATCCTGGAATCCGGGGGGCACCGGGTAAAACCCGGGTAGCATCCTGGGTAGTTTAGCTCCTGGGGGGCTCTGGGTAGCATCCTGGGGCATCCTGGGTAGCATTGGGAGCATCGGGGGGCATCAGGGTAACATCCGGGGATCCGGGTAGCATCCGGGTGGGGATCCGGGTAGCATCCGGGTGGCATCTGGGTACATCCCGGGTGGGATCCGGGGAGCTCCGGGTAGCATCCGGGGGAGCATCCGGGTAGCATCCGGGAGCATCGGGTAGCATCCTAGCATCCGGGGAGCATCCGGGTAGCATCGGGTAGCATCCGGGGGCATCGGGTAATCCTGGAGCATCCGGGTAGCATCCTGCGTCCCGGGGGCATCCCGGGAGCATCGGGGGCATCCTGGGGGCATCCGGGGGCATCCCGGGGGAGCATCCGGGTCTGGGGGAGCATCCGGGGAGATCCGGGTAGCATCCGGGGAGCATCCCGGGTGACCGGGGGCATCCGGGTGGGATCCGGGGGGTCCGGGGGGATCCTGGAGCATCCGGGGGAGCATCCGGTAGCATCCGGGGGACATCCGGGTAGCATCCGGGGCATCCTGGGGGCATCGGGGTACTCGGGGTACCATCCGGTACATCCGGGTAGCATCCGGGTAAACCCAGATTGGGGGCCCCCGGGGGCATCCTGCAGGGGGATCCTGGGTCCCCTCCGGGGGCATCCGGGTGCATCCTGGTTGCATCCGGGGCATCCAGGAGAAGGGCATCCAGGGGGCATCCGGGGGGCATCCGGGTAGCATCCGGGGGGGCATCCGGGAGCATCCAGCATCCTGAGATCCAGGGTACTCGGGGGGCCCAGCATCCGGGTAGCATCCCGGGGGCATCCGGGGATCCCGGGTACATCCCGGGTACATCCCGGGGGGCATCCAGGTGGGGGGCCCTCCGGGTAGCATCGGGGCATCCGGAGCATCCAGCATCCGGGGGCCCTCCGGGTATCCGGGGGGCATCCGGGGCATCCTGGGGGGCATCCTGGAGCTCCAGGTGCCCGGGGGCATCCGGTAGCATCCTGGGGCATCAGGGAGCATCCCGGGTGCATCCTGGGGGCATCCGGGGGAATCCCGGGTAGAAAGTAGCTTGCAAAATGACAGAAGCGGAACATAAGAATATTTTATATCAATACTAATGAATTAACTAAAGTAAATTCTTACTTTTTACTCTTTCTGTTGTTTATCTTTCATTGAATTTTTAATTAAATTTCACGACTCGGTAAAGTTGATTTAGATCTCGGATACACATTACTGCATATTATATTTTTCTTATTTATTTTTATAGTATTTCTAAAAAATCAGTCGAGTTTGGTGCAGTGGTTAAAACTTCGTGACTCTGCACTTGCTGGAGGTTCCAAACCGAGAAAATACGTTTTTTCCCCGGGTGATGTTTATGTCTGGTGGAGGTTAAGTAACTGAACATTATCTGACCAACGCCCGGGGGCACAGCCACACCATCACACCCGGGGAGCAGCTTAGCCACACCACCACACCTTCCCTACACACACCACACATTGTTCCCCCTCACACACTCATATACTCTTATTTCCCCCAACCCGCACTGTTTTCCCACAAAGTTTTTACGTAACTAGACCTTCTAGACATGTCAGTTTCATATATGTGAATTGTATTTTTCATGCTACTACACTATTTTCCACTTTATGCCTAATATTCACATATGCCACACATTGATTTTAAACACTGCTTCAATATCTCCAGCTTCCTGACTGCGGCACTGGAAGAACAAGTCTGGCAACCATGCACAAATGTTGACACCAATATTCTCTAATTTATTTTCCATATTTCATTACTAAGAACCCCTACCACTTTCTTTTAGCTAGTTTTTTTCTGCGATTTACCGCATTTATCACTGACCTGTCTTCCTATAGATCCACTCGCAGTTTTGTAAATACACCCACTTCCTTTATAATCTTTTTCAATCTGGCCTCCAGACTATCATTTCGTATATTTCTTCATATTTTTCATTATCTTGCGCTCTTTTTAAATTACTTTGAATTTAAATTTTTATACACCCTTCCAAATTCCTTCAACCTCTAAAGCTTCTTTTTTCAGTCAAAAAATAACTGTGACAACACCCAGTTTATCTCAGATTCATTATCTTTTAAGCTCGCGCCTCTCACTAATACTCACTATTCATTTATTTTACAACCCCGTCCATGAAGACACACAGCTCGCATAAAGTTAGTCAAGCACCATAATTACTGGAAGCACTTGAAGTCCCTAGAACTGTATTCCTTAGAACGTAGGCGAGAAAGATACATCATAATCTACACCTGCAATACACTGAAGGGATTAGTCTCAAACCTGCACACCGAAGTTACTACTTATGAAAGCAAGAGGCTTGGCATACGGTGCAGGACACTTCTAGTGAAAAACAGGGAAGCGATGAGAACACTGAGAGAGAGAGAATTCAGTAAATGTTAAGGGACCACGACTCTTCAACGCCCTCCCATCATGCGGGATTACCAACAAACCCCAAGTTATCTTCAACTGGAAACTCGGCCGATTCTCCAAACATTTCCCGATCAGCTGGGCTCTGGTGCATACGCTGGACTGCGGGCGGCAAACACTAACAGCTTGATCGATCACGCCAGCAACAAAAGGTTTGGTCTGGGACCGGGCAGTGACCTCCGGAAGCGACCCCAGGCTAATTCCAGGCAAGGCCAACTTTTACTGAGAAACATTTCACTTCTTTCCTATACACCTTAACCTGTGTCTCACTCTTCATCAAGACTCTTAAAAGCTTTCACCGACTTGGCACCTAATCCATAGATTTGCAACACTTATTATATTGCTTCCCTATCCACCATGTTATAAAGTCTCTTTCATATCCACAGAATCAGCAAAAAGTTTCTTTTCCTTATCGAAGTGCCGTTCACTAAAGTGTTTCACTGGAAACACTTCATCAGCACATCCTCTTTTCTTTTAAAAGGTATTTTATTCTTCTCAAACCATGCATTATCTCTTTGCAACTTCTAGGAACCAATTCTGCCATGCACTTTTCATGGTAGACTTAAAAGTCTTATTTCCTTGTAACTTTTAGTTCATCCCTGTATAGTGGGAACAACACACACTGACGGGAAGAAAGTGACGAAGGGGACATGAGTGAATGAGGTGGATGGAGGGAGTGACAAATGATAAGCAAGTGGCGAAGGGAAAGGAAGTGGCGGAGGGAATAGGGTGACACTGGAGTCGGAAGAGTCAGAAGATGAAGGAGTAAAGGAGATGGAGTAATGGAGGGGAGAGAGTGAGGAAGGGGAGGAGAGTGATGGAGTGGTAAGATAAAAGAATAACACTGGAGAACACGCCGTGGAATAGGTGGGAGGGAAGGAGGAGGAGGAGGAAGAGAAGGAGGAGGGGCAGCAGGAGACAAATATTAGAGTGTCCTGCTTCAGACTCATGTCACATAGAGCTTGACGTGTTTTGACATAAAGTCCTAAAACTGGGAGGATACAAACAAAAGGCCTAGTGGGTTCCTTCCTCCGAGTACATTATGATAATACGTCTGCATGAAAACCCGGCCAAACTCTGGCGGCGCGGACAAAAGGATGGCTGGATGTCCCAGAAGAGAGAGAATGAGAGATAGATAGAGAGAGAGAGAGAGAGAGAGAGAGAGAGAGAGAGAGAGAGAGAGAGAGAGAGAGAGAGAGAGAGAGAGAGAGAGAGAGAGAGAGAGAGAGAGAGAGAGAGAGAGAGAGAGAGAGAGAGAGACGCACCAAGATTGCTTTTACATGAACCACCGTTATTCACCCGCCTCTCCAACTTCACTTATTTTCATTAACGCTTTTTTCTTTATTTACTTTCTTTTAATAGATCGATTTTCATAACTATAGGGCTGAAGCAACGATGGCGTCTTCGTGTAGAGCGCTTGCTGCGTGGCCGGCCGAGGTTTTGGATAATGCTAGGTCCGGATAATGCTAGGTCCGGATAATGCAAGGTCTGGATAATACTCATTACATCACCCCGTCCGCCATCCGGACTGTGCGCCGCGCTGCTCCAGATCCATCCACAAAAGATCACTTCGCTTTAATAGGACGCATAGCAAACTCTCTGATCAGTCTCCATTGTTTTCCAAAAGAAAAGAGAATGGATCTGTGTTGCTGGGAACAGAAGCTGTATCGTCTTTCTGTCTAGTTCATTGTTGTGTTGTGAATCCCGGCCTTCAGCCGATGTCACTCGCACGATGTTCATTTGCTTTAGAAAGTAAGTAGGTTCTTGATGTTCATTTCTTTTGACGCTCTGCATTAGGGGATAGACTCCATTGTCTCCAGGAAATATCACTCTCTTGCACCTAGAAAAATCTCTTATATACGGCTTTAAAGCCTCCTCTGTGCTCCTGCTTTTTTTTTTTTAATGCTGCCTCACGCCCCCTCCCCGGCTCCTTCATGCTCTTCCCCATCTCCTCCCCTCCCCATCTTCCTCTCTTGCCCTATTGCTCTTCGCCCCTCTCCTTCCTCCCTCTCTCCTTCCCCTCCCCCTCCGACTCATTCCCCCACCTTTCCCACTCGTTCCTCTCCACCGTTTCCCTCTCGCGCCTCACTATTTCCTCTCCCCCTAATCCGTCTCCTTCCCCTCCCCCTCTAATCCCTCTTGCCCCGCTCTTCAGTTTTTCTTTTTTTTTTTCTTCATATTTTTTTATCCTCTACTTTTGTCAGTTATTGCTCTGTTTGCTAAATTCTACCATTATGCAGGACTGTTTAGGTACTCTTCCTTCCCATCATGTACGACTGTTTACGTACTCTTCCCTCCCATCATGTACGACTGTTTACGTACTCTTCCCTCCCATCATGTACGACTGTTAAGTACTCTTCCTCCCTATCATGCATGATTGTTTACGTACTCTTCCCTCCCATCATGTACGACTGTTTACGTACTCTTCCCTCCCATCATGTACGACTGTTAAGTACTCTTCCTCCCCATCATGCATGACTGTTTACGTACTCTTCTCCTGTCATTCACGACTGTTATCCATCTCCATCTGTTCAATTATACATGTTTTTCTATTGCTATGCACGTCTTTTTAGCAGTGTTTAATCTCTCTCCTCTTCCTTTCATTTAAATCATACCTTAATGGTTTCAGTTTCGCTTTAGCTATATAAATTTGACTTTCGCAATCCCTCCGTCTCTCTCCATCCCAATTTCTTTTTTTTTCTCTCTCTCTCTTTCCCACCCCGTCTTCCTTTATTTTTAATCATCTCAATATTATTGGTTAAATCTGGTTAGTCCATTCTTGCGCCACAGTTGAAAATAGGACAGATTTAGACGCTTCCTGGCTATTTTCGTTTTTCCTGTGATTTATCAATGACTTGTGTTTCTAGCTTTATTTTTACCCTTGCGGCCCGCCCTAGGGCCGCAAGTGCGGGCCGCGGCCGCAAGGCTGTTGGCGGCCCTCCGGCCCACATGTCCTTCACAGCTTGGTTCATCTGGCACACTGCGGAGGTAGTGTCCAGTTTTCTCTTGAAAATTGCTACAATTTCTTAAGCAATATTTTTAATACTTGTTGGCAACAGGTTGAATAGTCGAGGCTCATGGATGTTAACAGTGTCCTCTGCTTTTCAGAGTCAGTCTTTGGCCTCCACTCATATCTCTCATTCATTACGTTGTTATGGTAAGTCTGAGACAAGGCCCTCCAGCATGAGTATATTTTCACACGTATCTTTGTCACATCCTCTCCAGAGAGCACATTTCCTGTTCGGTGAAGTGTTTAAATGTTTTGTTGGTTCTAAGAATATACGAAAGGAGGAACACTGCATCAGGCCTGTTGGCCCATACTAGACAGGTCCTTCATAATCCATCCCACTAACAGAATATATGCCATATACGACTATTAGTATAATATAAATTTAGAGATCTTCCTTTCTCTTTTCCCCTTATTGCTCGTTTCTGTTTTTCCACTATACCTATTACTGTCCTTGTCACCTAGTGCCACTGGCTTTCCAATATCCACTTCATTCTGCCTATTACAGGTTTCCCTAACACTCACAATATTACTACACTGGGACTTCATTGTTTTCCCCAAAAACCCATACCACTAACTATTTCTAGTTTAAAGCCTTAACAGCTCCCTCCACTGCATTTTCAAGTGCCCCCACCCCAGACCTTGATAAGTGAACCCCATCCCTGGCATAACAGTGGTTTGTATTTTTTTTGTAAACAGGAAGGTCCATGAATCTGGCGCCGGTGCTCCGTATGTGGTCATGTGTTTTATTTTCGCTTCGGATTCTAGAGTATTTGTACTTAAGTCAGATAAATGATTTGTCTGGTGGGCAAAGGTAATGAAGAAACTTTCTGGATACTCCAACCTCCATTTCTTTAGTAATTTGCCGAACACTGTTTTATACAGATCTTTCATAATTTCGCTCATTTTTTCTCGTGATCGGTGAATGGACCTCCTGTTAGTAGTGGACTAATTCTAGAGATGATTTTTTAATTTTAACTTTACATACATGTAATAATATTAAGGGTTTTCAGCTATTTCTTGAACGACTGTATGTTTCTTAGGCGTTTCCTCTGTCTGATAAGAATGTATCATATTAAAGTTAAGACACATGTGCAACATCTGGATATCTTTATTGTAGTAGACGTTTCGCCATCCAGTGGCTTTATCAATACAGATTCTAGGACATAATAGGAAGACAGTAGAACTATATACAAAAGATGAGGTAATCAGTCCCTCGGCCTTGGAGTTAGTGTTCACAGCATCGTGGTGGAGGAGAATCTGGAGCAAAGACAAGAAGACTGGCGGTTTATATAGGCGTCAGTGGTCGGTATTTTATACCTTTCTTGCACAACTTGTCAGACACTGCAACATCATGGAATCTTGGTTCAGAGGACATCTACAAGACCTTCACGGCTGCTGCAACTAACCCATCTCTTTGGGAAGGACCTACTTCCACTGGGGAATCCCGCCTACCAGTGACTTTGCCCTCGTCTGCTGCCCGTCCCTATCCACTGACGCCTATATAAACCGCCAGTCTTCTTGTCTTTGCTCCAGATTCTCCTCCACCACGATGCTGTGAACACTAACTCCAAGGCCGAGGGACTGATTACCTCATCTTTTGTATATAGTTCTACTGTCTTCCTATTATGTCCTAGAATCTGTATTGATAAAGCCACTGGATGGCGAAACGTCTACTACAATAAAGATATCCAGATGTTGCACATGTGTCTTAATTTTCATATTGTCGGTATTTTATACCTTTCTTGCACATGTATCATATTACTGATGATATCCAACAAGTGGGACTCTCCTGGTGTACTTGGTGCTCACCTTCCACACTGCTGACCTCACGACAGCACCTTGTGCCATGCTCTGCTTAATCACACACAGTAGTGCCACTTTCAGTCTGTGTTGAATAACACATGAGTGTCATGGGCATACATTAGTGATAAATTAGGCATACTGAACCCAGGGTAAAGCAACAAAGTCGAGCAATGGAAAGTCACACTGTGTTGGGTTATGACACAATTAAATACTGGAAATTATTTTGTCAAGCCGTTGTGACAAAGTTCCTGGAAAGAGAAACGTTTCTACGAGAAAATTATTTTGTTGGGATTATTAACGTGCTGGGGAGTAACACAGGACAGCCCGAGAAAGTACATCAATTGACACTGATTTACATTTTGATCCTTTCCTGTTCCCTGACACTCCCCTTCCTTTGTCTCAGGACCTACCCCTTCCTCTGTTCCACGACCCATCCCTTCCTTTGTCCCACGACCCACCCCTTACACTGTTCCACGACTCACCCCTTCCACTCGCCCACGACCCACTCCTTCCTCTCCCATGACCCACCCCTTCTTCTCCCACGACCCAACCCTTCTTCTCCCACGACCCAACCCTTCTTCTCCCACGACCCAACCCTTCTTCTCCCACGACCCAACCCTTCTCCCACGACCTACCCCTCCTTCTCTCACGGCACACCCCCTCCCTCTCACGACACCCCCTCCCTCTCTCTCACGACGCTCCCCTTCCCTCTCTCACGACGCACCCCTCCCTCTCTCACGACACCCCCCTCCCTCTCACGACGTACCCCCTCACTCTCACGACGCACCCCATCCCTCTCTCTCACGGCGCATCCCCTCCCTCTCTTTCACGACGCACCCCCTCCCTCTCTCTCTCTCACGACGCACCCCCTCCCTCTCTCTCACGACGCACCCCCTCCCTCTCTCTCACGACGCACCCCCTCCCTCTCTCTCACGACGCACCCCTCCCTCTCTTTCACGACACACCCCCTCCCTCTCTCTCACGACGCATCCCCTCCCTCTCTCACGACGCACCACCGCCTTCAACTCCTTCCCTGGGTCGCTGAAGTCTTGCGTCTGGTTCCTGGTGCTATTAGAGTCTGTCTCCAGCGCTGATTAATGGACAAAGTTCTTTGCACTGGAGCCAAGTACTGTCCGTCATGTATTAAATGATGACACTCTTGCCCTGGTGGTCGTGACCTCAGATGTCACCTTGTGGTCGTGACCTCAGATGTCACCTTGTGGTCGTGACTTCAGATGTTACCTTGTGGTCGTGACCTCAGATGCCACCTTGGGGTCGTGACCTCAGATGTCACCTTGTGATCGTGACCTCAGATGTTACCTTGTGGTCGTGACCTCAGATGTCACCTTGTGGTCGTGACTTCAGATGTCACCTTGTGGTCGTGACCTCAGATGTCACCTTGTGGTTGTGACCTCAGATGTCACCTTGTGGTCGTGACTTCAGATGTTACCTTGTGGTCGTGACCTCAGATGCCACCTTGCGTCGTGACCTCAGATGTCACCTTGTGGTCGTGACCTCAGATGTTACCTTGTGGTCGTGACCTCAGATCTCAGTAGTAGTAACCAGTTACCAGTAACCTGTCCGTTGACTCAACGGACAGGTTACTGGTAACTGGTTACTGGTAACTGGTTACTACTACTGAGACAGATGCCACCTTGTGGTCGTGACCTCAGATGTCACCTTGTGGTCGTGACTTCAGATGTTACCTTGTGGTCGTGACCTCAGATGTCACCTTGTGGTCGTGACCTCAGATGTCACCTTGTGATCGTGACCTCAGATGTCACCTTGTGGTCTTGACCACAGATGTCACCTTGTGGTCGTGACCTCAGATGTCACCTTGTGGTCGTGACTTCAGATGTCACCTTGTGGTCGTGACCTCAGATGTCACCTTGTGGTCGTGACCTCAGATGTCACCTTGTGGTCGTGACTTCAGATGTCACCTTGTGGTCGTGACCTCAGATGTCACCTTGTGATCGTGACCTCAGATGTTACCTTGTGATCGTGACCTCAGATGTCACCTTGTGGTCGTGACCTCAGATGTCACCTTGTGGTCGTGACTTCAGATGTTACCTTGTGGTCGTGACCTCAGATGTCACCTTGTGGTCGTGACTTCAGATGTCACCTTGTGGTCGTGACCTCAGATGTCACCTTGTGGTCGTGACTTCAGATGTTACCTTGTGATCGTGACCTCAGATGTCACCTTGTGGTCGTGACCTCAGATGTTACCTTGTGGTCGTGACCTCAGATGTCACTTTGTGGTCGTGACCTCAGATGCTACCTTGTGGTCGTGGCCTCAGATGTCACCTTGTGGTCGTGGCCTCAGATGTCACCTTGTGGTCGTGACCTCAGAAGTCATCTTGTGGTCGTGACCTCAGATGTCACCTTGTGGTCGTGACCTCAGATGTCACCTTGTGGTCGTGACCTCAGATGTCACCTTGTGGTCGTGACTTCAGATGTCACTTTGTGGTCGTGACCTCAGATGTCACCCTGTGGTCGTAACCTCAGATGTCACCTTGTGGTCGTGACCTCAGATGTCACCCTGTGGTCGTGACCTCAGATGTCACCCTGTGGTCGTGACCTCAGATGTCACCTTGTGGTCGTGACCTCAGATGTCACCTTGTGGTCGTGACCTCAGATGTCACCTTGTGGTCGTGACCTCAGATGTCACCTTGTGGTCGTGACCTCAGATGTCACCTTGTGGTCGTGACCTCAGATGTCACCTTGTGGTCGTGACCTCAGATGTCACCTTGTGGTCGTGACCTCAGATGTCACCTTGTGGTCGTGACCTCAGATGTCACCTTGTGGTCGTGACCTCAGATGTCACCTTGTGGTCGTGACCTCAGATGTCACCTTGTGGTCGTGACCTCAGATGTCACCTTGTGGTCGTGACCTTAGATGTCACCTTGTGGTCGTGACCTCAGATGTCACCTTGTGGTCGTGACCTCAGATGTCACCTTGTGGTCGTGACCTCAGATGTCACCTTGTGGTCGTGACCTCAGATGTCACCTTGTGGTCGTGACCTCAGATGTCACCTTGTGGTCGTGACCTCAGATGTCACCTTGTGGTCGTGACCTCAGATGTCACCTTGTGGTCGTGACCTCAGATGTCACCTTGTGGTCGTGACCTCAGATGTCACCTTGTGGTCGTGACCTCAGATGTCACCTTGTGGTCGTGACCTCAGATGTCACCTTGTGGTCGTGACCTCAGATGTCACCTTGTGGTCGTGACCTCAAATGTCACTTTGTGGTCGTGACATCAGATGTCACCTTGTGGTCGTGACCTCAGATGTCACCTTGTGGTCGTGACCTCAGATGTCACCTTGTGGTCGTGACCTCAGATGTCACCTTGTGGTCGTGACCTCAGATGTCACCTTGTGGTCGTGACCTCAGATGTCACCTTGTGGTCGTGGCTTCAGATGTCACCTTGTGGTCGTGACCTCAGATGTCACCTTGTGGTCGTGACCTCAGATGCCACCTTGTGGTCGTGACCTCAGATGTCACCTTGCTATGATGATACTGTCCTACCATTTTTCTACACCTTCTCTTACTACTACTATTTGTTACTGATACTATTACTACTTATACTACTAATAATAATTGCATTACTACTACTACTATTACTTGCACTACTACTACTACTCCAAAAAAAAAAAACGGAAAAATAATATATCAACATACGGATGTGCAAGTGTGTACAATACACATACATTACATGTACAGTACATGTACAGTACATGTACAGTAAGCATTATTACATATTGTGTTTGCATGTTTTGGTTATACAGTAGTTATAATTGATCACAAACTGTTTTAAGGTTTGCTATACTTTTTAAAGTACAATGACATCACCTACAGGTCGTAACTCCTACATACATCTGTGTCTGTAAATATGTGTCAACCACTGTATATTCTTGTGTCAACCACTGTATATTCTTATGTGTCAACCACTGTATATTCTTATGTGTCAACCACTGTATATTCTTATGTGTCAACTACGGTATAATTTTATGGGTCAACTACTGTATATTCTGATGATGATAAATTAGACACATGTGCAATTCTTGGGTATCTTTATTGAGGAAACGTTTCGCCACACAGTGGCTTCATCAGTCCATACGTAGGAGAAACTTGAAGAACAGGAGGAGAATGAGGTAATCAGTCCCTCAACCTTGAGTCGATGTGTTCAGTCCATCAATCTTGAATAGAATACGGCATATGAGCGGAGAAGCAGCTTATAAACCGTATGGCAGGAGAGGTGCAGCAGTCATAGGTGGTGTCACATTTGTTCAATGTGGAAGTAGGTCGTGCCCAAGAATTAGGCAAGCGAAGAATTCCTAAGTATTAAGATCCCAAGAAGTTGCAGTGTCTGACAGTCTCTGAACCATTCATCTACAAATACTGTATATTCTTATGTGTCAACTACTGCATATTCTTGTGTCAACTACTGTATATTCTTATGTGTCAACTACTGTATATGTGAGTGAGATGACAGGTCTTGTAATGAAGCTTAAAATATGGGCAGAAAGTTCCTTTTTTGCTATGTAATTTTGAAATGATGTCTAGTTTCCATTGTCCTCGTGACAAATTGAAATTGAGGGTGGTAGTTTTTATTTCTGTATTCGTTGGGAAGCATTAAAATCGTCGGGAGGTAATCAAGTTTAATCTAAGGAAGGAGACGGTAACTCAAATTCACCTGGTCGGTGCCAGGTGTCGCTCCACTGGTGCCAGATGTCGCTCCACTGGTGCCAGATGTCGCTCCACTAGAGGCAAGTGCCGAGTGCCAGGTGCCACTCCACTGGTGCCAGGTGTCCAGGGTCGGGTGTGTCAACTAGTGCCAGGTGTGCTGGAGGAGGGGTCGAAGCAGTAGTTGTGATCCCACTGCCTTAATGCTGACCCTACTGGCCAAGACATAGGCACGTTCAGCTCTTCTCCATTATCTCCTCCTCCTCCTCTTCCTGCTCTTCCTCTTCCTCCCTCTCCATTTTAACTCACCTCCAACATTAAAACCCACTACCATCATCGAAGGAAGTATGGCACACGTGAATCCTCATTCACTCACCATATTACTGTTCAGAGACTAAAAGTTACAATTCCCTGTTCAGTTAAACATAGAATTATATTTACTGCTATTTTTAAAGCTATCTTTACGAGTTATCTTTTCGATTATCTTTCCAATAAAAGAGGACACCGTCCGTTTTTACACTTAAGCTAAGGAGGTGTCATATGTGAAACAGTAAACCTTGAAACAGTAAACCAGTGTGGGTCATTCTGCACAGGAGCGGAGGCTTGATCCTCTCTGTCCGTGTGTCATTCAGCGCAAGGAGTGGGGCTCGATCCTCTGTCCAGTAATGGTCAGTAGGGAGGGAGAAGAAATCACGTTCGATTCCAGGAAATGGAGAATAAGTCCAATTGTTTAGAGCAGGAGCACCTCACCGGTATTAAGAGGGGAGAAGGCACATGGTATGGTAATGGGGGAGGGGTAGTTATGGTAGGTGGGGAAGAGGTGGAAGATAAGGGGTGAGGGAGGGAAGGTAGATGTGGCATAGGCCACCTCTATATATAATAGATCAAGGCTAGGCAGCTAGGCCTATGAGGTCACTGAAGGCTGAGGGTTTACGAGATACTCCCGCACACTCCCACCGTTGTAATTGACACTTAACAGTCGTAAGGAGGCAGTTACCTAATCATCTAAATCCCTCGTCGTGGGTGTCTCTGCTACTTACAGGGGAACTAAAGTCAATAAAGAACTATATACGAATGTTGGAAACGCTCAATAAAGTGGCCCAAAGTGGATGAAGAAGGTTATATGAATGCTGGAAACGTGTTTGAGCGAGCTCACAAGATATGTACACCCAGAAATATGTATAACTCAGTGTATGTACACTGAGAGATTAATTTAATCCCTATATTAGAGATCAGAGTATTCTTGAATGGTGATGAGCAGGTGACATGCAGCCCTAATGACCCTCGTGTGGTCGATAGTCTCTAAGCCCAAATGACCATTTGAGCGGTCAAGAAACACACTGAAATTGGTCAGAGAGAAATTACTCAAATAATCCCTGTTTCAGGCACCCTACTTAATTAAATACAATATATATATATATATATATATATATATATATATATATATATATATATATATATATATATATATATATATATATAATATATTTAAAATATAGGGAGGTACCACCTCTAGAACTGTCATAGGGACCCTCATCCTCAGAGAAAAGAATAAACTTGCTTCAGGGAAAACTCAAGGTTTTCCCTGAAGCTGTTTGAGAATTTTCTTTTACCACCCCCTATATTTCAAGTATGTTTTATTTAAAGTCAAAAATATATTGGCCAAACATTCACAAAAATACAAAAGAAAGTAAAACAACATAGGTAACTCAGAGCTACATCTCGAATACTTCGTCCAGCTCCCCTGCAGTGGGCCGCGTGCCCAGAATGCTGCAGGCATTTCCTCTCTGGATCGCAACACTGAGTCTCTGAAAGAGAAAGCTGGTCGCCCTGTGGTCCTTGGTTTCTATGATGAGCTTTTCACCCAGCTCTTTGAGGAACTTTAGAGCACACTTGCCCCATGCTCCAAGGGTCTCCGACCCTATTGGAATGAAGTTATAGCAAGGGGGAAGGTCTTCATATTTTCGGATCTTCTGGGTCTCCCTGTGGCTGGCAGCTCCACCCCCTTCCACTACGGAGTATGGCAAGTAGGTGTCTGCCAATATATATATATATATATATATATATATATATATATATATATATATATATATATATATATATATATATGCAATAAGATCACATATATATATATATATATATATATATATATATATATATATATATTTATATATATATATATATATATATATATATATATATATATATATATATATATATATATATATATATATATATATATATATATATATATATATATATATATATATATATATATATATATATATATATATAGTAAACAAGTGATTTCAGAATATGCAAAACAACCACTGTGAAAGAATAGAGAAATTCCAAATTTCTCTTAAAGGGGAAAAAATCATGCATTTTCTTGACTACTCACATTATCAAGGAACATTATCATTGTTCCTTGATAATGTGAGTAGTCACGAAAGCGCTTGGAATTTCTCTATTCTTTCACAGTGGTTGTTTTGCATATACTGTATATATATATGTATGTATATATATGTATGTATATATATATATATATATATATATATATATATATATATATATATATATATATATATATATATATATATATATATATATATATATATATGTGTGTGTGTGTGTGTGTGTGGGTGTGTGTGTGTGTGTGTGTGTGTGTGTGTGTGTGTGTGTGTGTCGTGCCGAATAGGCAGAACTTGCCATCTTGGCTTAAATAGCAACGCTCATCTTGCCATATAGGACAAGTGAAAATTTGTGTATGCAATAATTTCGCCAAAATCATTCTGAACCTAACGAAAAAAATATATTTGATTGTGTTTGTTTAGTATTAAATTATTGTAAACGTATTTAAAATACATTTAGTTGGGTTAGGCTAAAATAAATTGCACTTGTTATAATAAGGTTAGGTAAGTTTACTAAGATTCTTTTAGTGCAAAATTAAAAATTTTTACATTAACATTAATGAAGAAAATATATCTTTAAACGTATAAGAGAAAATTTTAGAAAGGACTTAATGAGTTCTTGCTAATTGACCAGTTTTACTTATTCGGCACGACATATATATATATATATATATATATATATATATATATATATATATATATATATATATATATATATATATATATATATATATATATATATATATATATATATATATATATATATATATATATATATATAATATGCAGTAGGTGATACACAAGAATATACAGTAGTTGACACTGACTATACAGTTTTTAAAAAATAAATTCACTTAATCTTTCTCTTAAAGGGGAAAAAATCTTGCATTTTCTTGTTTAACATTAAATTAGAAGCTTTCAGTCAAACCTTGAAACTGGTCAGATGTTTTTATGGGCAAAACTGAAGTATTTGGAAAACAGAAATATCACCGGCTTAAATTTTAATCCCGTTTTAATGAATGTTTAAAAAAATTGGATGGTAATAGTTATTAAGTGGACGAGAAGGTTATTTTCTGGCAGTGTTGATCACCTGCCCCGAGGCGGTAGAGAACTACCTGTTGACGTCTGCCTGTAACAAGCTGCTACACGCAGCCTCGACACCTGAGTTATTTCTCTCTCTCATTATTTACACCCTCCAATAGGGGGGTATGCTTTGATGCTGGCGAAGAGCTCTACATCAGGGGAATTGGAGTTATCTTTATATCATGCCTGATTATTTTCCATTTTCCAAATGTTGTATGACCACTTCTGGTTTATTGCTTTTCCATGATCTATAATCATAATAATAATAAATGTATTATATTATTATTATTATTATTATTATTAATCATAATATAATTAATAATAATAATGACACTTTTCATTGGTAGTAAAATCCACGTCTATTATCACTTATTCACGTGTAAGTGTTAAACCCGTAAGGTTTTTGAAAGAGTTCCACGAACCAGGACTGTAAACCACTTGGACTCTCAACAATTGCACAATCCAGGGCAACATGGGTTCAGAGCAGGTCGCTCCTGCCACTCCCAAATACTGGATCACTATAATATGGTTTTGGATGTACTGGAAAGCAAACAGAATGCAGATGTAGTATATACAAATTTTGCAAAAGCCTTTGACAAGTGCGATCATGGTGTAATAGCACACAGAATGCGTACTACAGGGATAACCGGCAAAGTAGGCAGATGGATCTTCAACTTTCTAACCAATCGAACATAAAGAGTAGTGGTAAACAGAGTTAAATCGGAAGCTGCCATAGTGAAGACCTCTGTCCCATAAGGCACAGTACTTGTCCCTATCCTGTTCCTCATCCTCATATAAGACATAGACAGAGATGTAAACTATAATACCGTATCATCCTTTACAGACGATACTAGGATCTGCATGAGAGTGTCATCCATTAAAGACACTGCAGATCTCCACGAAGATATAAACCAAGTCTTCCAATGGGCAACGGCGAACAATATGATATTCAGTGAAGACAAATTCCAACCACTCCGTTATGGAAAACTGGAGGAAATAGCTATGACTGAGTATAGTACAAACTAATCACACAATAGAGCGGAAAAGTAATGTGAAGGACATGGGAGTGGTAATGTTTGAGGATCTCACCTGCAAGGATCACAACAATGCCACTATCACATCGGCGAGGAAACTGATAGGATCGATAATGAGAACATTCAAGACAAGAGATGCCAAGCCAATGATGATCCTTTTTAAATCACTTGCTCTCTCTAGGCTGGAATACTACTGTACATTAACATCTTCATTCAAGGCAGGTGAAATTGCAGATCTAGAAATGTACAGAGAACCTTTACTGCACATAAGTTCCATCAAACACCTTAACTACTGGGAACGCCTGGAAGCACTTGAATTGTATTCACTGGAGCGCAGGCGAGATACATCACAATCTACACCTGGAAAATCATAGAGGGACTGGTCCCTAATCTGCACACAGAAATCACTCCCTACGAAAGCAAAAGACTTACCATGCGATGCAACATACCCCAATGAAAAGTAGGGGCGCCATTAGTACACTAAGAGAAAACATAATAAGTGTCCGGGGCCCAAGACTTCAACAGCCTTCCACCAGCCATAAGGGAAATTACCAACAGACCCTTGGCTATCTTCAAGAGGGAGCTGGACAGATACCTAAAGTCAGTACCGGATCAACCGGGCTGTGGTTCGTACGTTGGACTACGTGCGGCCAGCAGTAGCAGCCTCGTTGATCAGGCCCTGATCCACCGGGAGGCCTGGTCATGGACCGGACCGCGGGGGCGTTGATCCCCGGAATACCCTCCAGGTAGGTTCATACAAACCCTGGTGTATAGGAGGATTATAGGGTGAGTAGGTTTGGTCAGTGGAAAGAATGGTAGTTCCATTTCCTCGAATCAGACTCCCTCCACATGTATTATGATAACCTCCCCGCCTCCCTCCCCCATGAATGGCCTAGGTTAGGAATTAGCTAACTGGTTATATATAACCAGCTCCTTTCATGATAATTATTATGAAAGGAGCTCCTAAACCCCTTAAAGATAATTTCTTTAGTAATACTCATGATAATTTTGTCTTTGAGTAGAAATATGTTAGCATTATTAGTTATGCTACGAATTAGTTATGCTGCTAATTAGTTATGTTGCGAACTTTTTATGTTACGAACTGGTTATGTTACGAATTGGTTATGTTACAAATTGGTTGTTACGAATTGGTTGTTACGAATTGGTTGTTACGAATTGGTTATGCTACGAATTTACCAGACTTCTTTAATGGAGTGTCAGTGTGTGATAGCCCAGTGGTAAATGTAGTATTATAATCATCGTGGAGCGCTAGGCCCGTAGGGATTATACAGCGCATGTGGAGGGGGGGGGGTTGGAAGGTATTCAGGCTCGATTCAGGGAACTGGGGCACAGATCAAATTCCCTAGATCAAGAACCCCTCACCAGCGTCAAGGACCTACCTTGAGAGGATTCTTTTTCCAAGTGACGCTGTACGTTTGTAATTTTACCCAGATACTAGGCGATAATTCATCCTCGAACAGCAGCTACAACAAATATTATCCTCTTCCGTGCATTTGTAAAATATTTACTTCCATGATACAATCTAGCCGAAGCTCCTTCTATCCCAAGCGTCCCCCAGTCATCAGCAAGTATCAAATTAGTGACGGGCAATGCTAGTCCCACTCTTATAGGCTTCCTCGACAGAACTCTGTGGATAGAGGTGCCAAGCAGCAGTGTGGGACAAAACCTCCTCTACGAGAGTTGTTCCCAAGAGCGGATGTTGTGGGGATGGTGGCAGGGGATAGGTCGTTGGTGGCAGGTGGTAGCGAGGATGGACTGGAAGTTAGGTGTGCAGGGAACAAAATGAAAGAGGTGGTCTGATGTGCCTCGTGCACGCGCCGGCCGGCCACATACACAACAACAGCTCCGCCTCCACTCTCGCTCTCTCTCTTTGTTCAACCCTCTAATGTCTTCATTATCCTCCCTAACCACAGCGAATTTAACAAAAATACGAGTTCATTTTATAAATATGTTGAAAACTTAGAAATTCAGCATTTTCAGTCTTCTCTTTCTCTCTCTCTCTCTAATCTGCATTGCATTCTCTTGGAACTACCTCTGCTCTAAGGAATCTTTACCTCCATATTTTATTTCTGTGAACGTCCCATTTTCTCGTGAGAATGTGATGTCCTTTTGAGAAAGCGAAGGCATAACTTACTACCAGGCATTGTCCCATCTCCGACAACTGCTTTTCTTTTTTTCTACCTGTTTCATATATTGTAGTGGGGTGTCTGATCAGTCAGGAAACATTGGGTCATTGGATAACTAGCGAGTCCTTAAACTGGAGTGCCGGCGACAACCTCTGTGTATACCTTTTTTTTTTTTACAGGTGCTCTTCCAATACTTCTACAGCTTTTCCTCTTAATGGAGGTTCCTTGATGCTGGTGAGGGGCTTTTGATCTAGGGAATTGGATCTGTATTCCAGTTCCCTGAATTAAATCTGAATACCTTCCATTTCCCCCCTCCAGGCGCTGTATAATCCCTACGAGTTTAGCGTTCCACCATGATGATGATGATGATGATGATGATAATAATAATAATAATAATAATAATAATAATAATAATAATAATAATAATAATAATAATAATAATAATAATTCTACAGCTTCTGTTCTTTATGCGCCTCCTACGGAGTTTTATCTTGATATTCTCAAAAGTTCAGCGTTACACTTACCTTTTCTTAAAAGTGTTGTGTTGCAGACGTAGCCATCAAAGTATCTCATATTTGCTTTTTTTAAACACACTTCTTGTTATATGGAGACAAATGACGATATAAACTAACGTGTGTTGGAAGTCTCCGCGTTTCCCCTCCTCCTCCATGTGTGTGGTTGATAACTGTAATACGACTAAATTAGTCATGATAGTAACAAATTCATTAAGAACATAAGAAAAAAGAATCATGATTCTTCATCTGGACTACAGCAGGTCAAAGTCACACCTACCCATATCCACTCATGTTCTAACCTTTTTTCTTTTTTTAGCTACCTAAGTTTCAAAGACTCTACTCGGAAGTTTGTTATACTCATGCAAAACTCTATTACCAAACCAGTGCTTTCCTATATCCTTTCTAAATCTAAAATTTTCCAACTTGACTCAAGAAATCGTAATGACACGATTGCAAATAAACCATACCCCCGGCCGGGATTGAACCCGCGGTCATAGTCTCAAAACTCCAGCCCGTCGCGTTAGCCACTAGACCAGCTAGCCACAATAAGATTCATCCAACTAGGTATATTTCTACACCATAGGAAAGTTAGCACAGGCACCTCTGTGACCACAAATGCAAGTTTTTACAGACGAATCTCCAGCTAGCGTGGCCGTGGTCACAGAGGTGCCTGTGCAAACTTTCCTATGGTGTAGAAATATACCTAGTTGGATGAATCTTTTTGTGGCTAGCTGGTCTAGTGGCTAGCGCGACGGGCTGGAGTTTTGAGACTCTATGACCGCGGGTTCAATCCCGGCCGGGGGTATGGTTTATTTGCAATCGTGTCATTACGATTTCTTGAGTCATGTTGACGGCAGTGAAGGGACTTGAGCTAGAGTTCGTCACGGCCACGCTAGCTGGAGATTCGTCTGTAAAAACTTGCATTTGTGGTCACAGAGGTGCCTGTGCTAACTTTCCTATGGTGTAGAAATATACCTAGTTGGATGAATCTTATTGTGGCTAGCTGGTCTAGTGGCTAACGCGACGGGCTGGAGTTTTGAGACTCTATGACCGCGGGTTCAATCCCGGCCGGGGGTATGGTTTTCCAACTTGAACCGATTGTTGCGAGTCCAGTCTTGGTTAGATATTTTTAACACGTTATTTTCATCCCCTTTATTTATTCCTGTTTTCCATTTATATCTCACTCATATCCGCCCATCCTAATTCTACGCCTTTCTAAAAAGTGCAGATTCAGGGCCCTCAAGACTATCCTCGTAGGAAAGATTTCTGATACATGGGATCAACTTTGTCATCCTCTGTACGTTTTCCAGTGCAATTTTAAGTTCATTCTGTAATACGGTGATCATCACCAGAACTGCTTAACTGAAAATTGATATTGATAATATGGAATGAAGATTTTTGAAAATTGGTACTGACAGAAAATTAATGATAGCTTTTATATTAGAATCACAGAATAATAGAGCTCTTCCAGTACTCTGTAAATTGTACAACTAAGTACTTTCCGTGATGCCCATATATCTTTGCTGGTGGGGAGTATGTGGTTCTTTTATAATTATGTTCGTTTCAGGGACTATTGTCTCAGTCATTGAGAGGAGGGGCAGGGTGAAGTGAAAGTGGGAAGAAGGAATAGTGGGCACAGGGTATGGATTACAAGGTATATTTTGAGTGCTGGAGAGACATGGGTGGGGGGAGACGACTGGGTGTTGATCAGACTAGAGGAGGTGTGGAGCAAGGTAAGTATATCGGCTCGATGGCAGGAGGATGAGTCTTCCATGTTGCAATGCTCGTAACTCTAGCCGTTGTGATCGCCATGATGGTTCACACTCACCTGTCCGTTCCACCTGATACCCCTGGTCCCGGTCCCCAGTTCTGGTCCTGGGACCCCAGTTTTGGCCCCCGGCCCCCAGTGCTGGTCCCCGGTTCCCGGCTCACACTCCCAGCCCCGTCATACCAGCTCAAACGGCTTCTTTATGCAACCTTAAAATGACAGATTGAGGAGGTGCAGCGCCATGCTTGACAAGAAAGTTTTATAGAACTTGTAAATAAAGAGTGGCGTCACTTTCCTGGGTGAGACGCGATAAAACGGCCAGTGTGTGGCGTCTCCATCACTAAACTAACGAAATAGTGGAAAAGTTAAATGGCGAAGAAAAATATCGACCGTAGTATGCGTCTTCACAAATTATATGAATACACGTCTTGGAAAAAAATGGAATTAAAGGGAGTGTCAACCATCCTCCCGTCACGTTCCAATATTCTCACCGTCGTAACTTAGTAATAAAAACCACTCTAGGCTAATGAAGACAATGTTGACTTTGGTGTTACCCTCTTCCCACTCTCCCATTACGCATATTTAAAAAATGCCGGATCAGTATAAGACATTTTGTTAAGCCTAAAAAAAAAAGTAAAATCGTCTTTGTGGGCTCCATTCATAAGACTAAATTTTACCACACTAAAGGAAACCCTAATCCAGCGGAGAGCAGAAGCGGATCGCATTACTAATTAGGACGGAAATATTACACACTGTCCACTTTATCCGAATTGATATATCAATTTATTAGCCGTCGGAGAAGAGGGGATAAACATTTATAGAGCTTCTAAATTGTTCTTTATAGGTATTGGTTACAGCATCGGCGTTCCCATCATGACTGACATAAAACGAAAAAAGGCACTCCTGCTCAACTACGGACTTGATTATAAAATATCAGTGGTGCGTGTTGCGACTAAGGCAGACGCTGGGTTCGTTCACTCTCCCCGTCGCCTCCACCAGTCTAGGCCATACACTCTAAAATGCCATTGGATTTTATATACATCTAGGGAATGCGTCGTTTTCTCTCACCATGACATTAATTCAGGTTTACCAGATGGGTTTTCATGAGAGGAGACGAGGGTGAGTGGTGGTTAGTAGTGGTAGGAGCAGAGTGGTGCTAGGAGTTGGGTGAGCAGTGGTTAGTGGTGGTAAAAGTAGAGGAGATGGAGTCGATTGTTGTAATTAGGGTAGTGTGAATTGTGATTAGAGGTGTTGAGTAGGCTAGGGTGAGTTCTGGTAGTGAGTAGCTTGTAGCACCATTATGAAGGGCATAGTGTAGTGGAGCATAGATTGTGAGTGATGGGAATGATGGAGTATTGTCCTTCACCACGGGTAAAAGGTTACTGAGAAATTGGTCAGTGGTAGGAATGGTGATACACTGTCCAACATCATCCCTGAGTGAAAAGAATAGGGAGGTGATTTTCGGGTATTTCTCCTGTGCTAGTCTTCTTTAAACAAAATACTGGGGTCTTTAAAACTAGGTTTGTGCATATCTTATTGAAGCATCCATTATACACAACTTTCTTTGTATGAATCTTAATCCTGGCTTTGTAGATGCCTTCCTTTCTCATTACATTGTCAAATGCTCCAGACTTCAGAACACTCATGACTTGACCTGATCCTTTCTTCTCCTCCTTTCTCTACCACGTCTCCTTTTCTATTTTTTCCTTTTTTCTTTGTTTTCCTTTCTTCTGCCTGAGTGTGTTCTGTCCTTCAATTCCCCCCACCTTCCCCTGTGTTTTTGTCCTACCCCCTTGGACCCCTAGTTCTCTTGCAGTGCTCCCTTTTCTTGTCCTAAGATTAACCCCACTTCTACTACTAGTACTACTGCGGCTACCACTCCATTATTACTACTATTGCTGCTACCACTAATATTTCTTCCCTTCGTCCTTCACTCCCCTTTCTATCTCTTGTGCAACTAAAACTACTCTCCCTATTTTCTACTACCACTGCTACTTCAACTTCCACTACCAACATTTCCACTACTACTTTTTATTCTTTTTGTCCCATCTTTGTCCCTCTCGCCTATATATATACTGGCTTCCTCACTCTTTTGTGTTGGTGTGACTTTGTAAATGGTTCAAGTCGGACCGAAACGTAGTTGCAAGCTTCTCTCTCCTATGTACGGGTTATTTGTGTATCCCTCTGAGAATATTACATTTATTATTTTTGAGAGTTTCGTTTCTCTAATATCACAGCTAGCCCCGGAGTCTATACAGTTAGTCAGGGAGCCTATCTATAACATAGTTGGATTATCTACGTATACTACACAAGTAACACTACTGACACACTAACATAGCTTTCCTCATCTCCTTCATGACGTTAGTAATGTTGATGACTGCATGCTAGTACCACTCTTGATTATTCTCTTACTGTCTTCTGGGCATTCTGTTTATTTATAGTTTCTGGAGGTGTTAGACAAGGAGTCTCAGTGGAGTGTTGGGTTTTGTTATGGATATTCTGTGCGGTAGGTGAGCTGTTTCCTTTTCCACTTATCTGCTCCTTCCTTCTTTCCTATTTTATCTTTGACATAGACTGTATCGATGTTGCAAGGTATCATTGAATTGTTTTTTCTTCTTGATTCCAGATTTCTTGTTTGTTATTGTAAACAGAATTTACAACAGATTTTGCTTCCTGTTAGACAAACCTTGATCCACTGTATTGTTTGTTATTCCTGCCTGCTCCTCTAGCTTTTGTTAGGTAAGACACATATGCAACAGTTAGACATCTTTATTCCGAAACGTTTCGCCTACACAGTAGGCTTCTTCAGTCGAATACAGAAAGTAGGCAGGAGCAGTAGAGATGTGAAGACGATGTAATCAGTCCATCACCCTTAAAGTCGTAGAAGTTGAGGTTGTCAGTCCCTCGGCCTGGAGAAATTCAGTTCCATAGTCAGGAACTATCTGAAGATCAAGCGACAGTGCGGAGACTTAAATACTGTCGGAAGGAGAGGTGCAGGGTAGTAGTAGTAGTAGTAGTAGTAGTAGTAGTAGTAGTAGTAGTAGTAGTAGTAGTGAGAGGCAACTGAGAGGTCATGTCCCTCTCAGATCCAACCCTTCTCACTACTACTACTACTACTACTACTACTACTACTACTACCCTGCACCTCTCCTTCCGACAGTATTTAAGTCTCCGCACTGTCGCTTGATCTTCAGATAGTTCCTGACTATGGAACTGAACTTCTCCAGGCCGAGGGACTGACAACCTCAAATTCTACGACTTTAAGGGTGATGGACTGATTACATCGTCTTCACATCTCTACTGCTCCTGCCTACTTTCTGTATTCGACTGAAGAAGCCTACTGTGTAGGCGAAACGTTTCGGAATAAAGATGTCTAACTGTTGCATATGTGTCTTACCTAACAACCTGTCGGTATTGTATACCATTTTGATGTTCATCCTCTAGCTTTTGTACCAGTCTATTGTGCGTTACTGCGTCAAATGACTTTGTACAGTCCAAGAAAATGTAATCTACCCATCCCTCTCTCTCTTTCCTGTCTTACTTTTTTTTTTATTTTGCAGAACTCCAGTTGCTTGTCATATACGAACTCACTTCTTTCTAGGTGCTCCACCACTCTTTTTACAATATTCCCCTTAACTTTACATACTATGCAGGTCAGTGACACTGGCGTGTAGGTTAACGCTACTTGTCTGTCCTCTTTCTTATAAATTGGGACTGCACTTGCTGTCTTCCATACCTCCGGTATTTTCCGTTTCGATAGACCCATAGAGAGATATAGAGATATCTGGTTTCAATGTCTTCGAGGTATTTAGCTCACATAGTGGCTTCTTCACGTCCTCCTCAGTTGTGTATATTGTGCCCAATGCTCGCTGGTGCACTCTCCAACTTCATTTTACTGGTATCCTTCCTGTTTCCTCTGAGAATACCTCTCTAAATTTCATGCGGAGCTTCTCACAGACTTCTTGGTCATTCCTTGTGAATTTCCCTCCTTCCTTCAGCCTGATTACCTGATCCCTTACTGCTGTCTTCCTCCTGATGTAGCTGTATAACAACTTTGGGTCGGATTTCACTTTCAGTGCTATATAATTCTTAAATTTCCGTTGAGTCTCTCATCTTATCCATGCTTACTAATTTCTGGCTTTTCGGCTCATCTCCTTCTTTTCCTGTTTACTTTGCCTTCTATATTTTTTCCATACTTTAACACATTTAGCTTTAGCCTCTCAATACCTCTAAATAAACCATGGGCTTACTGTTTTTTCAATTGTTTCTTTTGCTCTCTTCTTTCCCATTTCATTCACTGTCTTTCCCCTTTATTTCTCTTTCCCACTGCACCTCATACAGGAAATGCCTCATGCTTGTGTAGTCTCTTCTTTTGAAATTTGGCTTCTCACACCCTTCCTGCGCTGTTTCTTTCTCCACTGTTACTTCCACAAGGTATTCGAAACTCAGGGCATTGTGGTTATTAGCACCAAGGAGGCTTTCGTATGTAATATCCCCTATGTCAGAACCGCTCAGGGTGAACACAAGGTCCAGCCTTGCTGCTGGTTCATCCTCTCCTTTCTCTCTGATTTTATCCCTAACATGTTGGTGCATGAAGTTCTCCATTGCCACCTTCAGTATCTTAGTCCTCCACGTTTCTGGTCCGCTGTGTGGCTCCATTTTTTCTAGTTAATCATGTGGTTAAAGTTAAAGAATCACGCATGCAGCTGAGCTACGAGTGTCCTCGGATCATGAGAAAAACATGTAGCTCAGCTGCATGCGTGATTCTTGTAGGATCGCTGGCCCAAGTGGTAAGGTAATACGTACATTGTGCTGTCTCTGGAGGTGGTATAAGGTTCGTAGGGTCGAGTCCTGGCCTGCCGCAGTTTGGTAAATGATTTAAAGTCACTTGTTTCGTGATTTCATTGCTTTCTCTCTCTCTCTCTCTCTCTCTCTCTCTCTCTCTCTCTCTCTCTCTATATATATATATATATATATATATATATATATATATATATATATATATATATATATATATATATATATATATATATTCTCGGTGTTGGTAACACTGGTCTGAATAACGTCTTGAATCAGTTGACAACACTGTATGAGTGACAAAGATAACTGATAAAAATTGTAAAGTATCAGAAAAATTTGCATGAAACAGTGGTTTACTTTTGAGTATACAGAAATATTAAGATGAAATGAACTATACAATAAGTTTTTATTGGATAGTTCATTTTTTGACACTTCTAAGGTGTTCCTCTGAAGCAGAAAGTTTACGCTACTGATGTTTTAAGTACATACTCCCAAGACGAAAATTTTTTTTGTCTCGATAGCCTTTAATACTGTCATCTTTTAAGTAGGATAAATCCCTCAAAAGGGCACGTCTGGTTGACGTAACTGAATGAAACATTTGTTTTTATTTCCCTCTTAAAACCTGAAGTAGAAACCGTAACATAGGAAAAAAATGTAACTTACTTCTGGCTTTGTAAGAATGTCATTGGAAAGGCTTATTATAACTAGGAGGAGAGAGACGTGAAACATGTCTTAAGAAGCCGAAGCCTGTGTCAGCGAGCGCCCAGGAACACATCGACAGTTCCCCTCACCACATCTCTATTTTTCCACCGCCAGTGATACTTTTGCTGCTCTGTAAAATGCGTCATTTAATCCCCCGTCGTGTTCCTTTGAATTCTGGCCGCTACCTGCTGCCTTTTCTTCTGGCGGACCCCAATACAAGGAACATGGCCGCTCCTTGCTCCTTCCTCCCTCATCAGTGTTTGTCGTCTTTTCGTCCATGTTTTGGAATATGCTCTCCGTGTCTTGCATCAATATAACACTTCCCACACCATGGCCTCCTCTGCGTAAAGAGGGAGACTTCAAAATGTTTGGATGTATTTGGAGACAGTTAACCGGCTTACGGTAATGGCGGCCCGAGAGGACTACAGACTAAAGTCTTTTGGAAGATTTACCAACTCGATCTTTGATGGGGGGCGTTTTTATAATTATTGTTCCCCAGCTAAGACACTCTTTTTCATAAACATTCGCCAACAGCATTTTCATTTACAGCTGAGACGTTGTCTCGGTATCTCTGGTTTTCGAGGCTTCAGACGTGTTGCTGCTACAACTGACTCTTCAGATAACTCTGTACGATACCATCCTAACTGATTTTCTCCTGTTAATTAAAAATTGCTGGTTGACATGTACACAGCGGTTAGTTCAGTGTTCGTCTAAGCTGCGCATCTGCCTGGTAGCGCAGCTGACAATTAAGTGCTGTGCCTTAATTATTCAGGCCGCGCACTTTCTCACTGACGGTGACTAAATTTAGCCAGCCTGGTGACATTTTTTTATTTTGTCATGTACCTTGTAGGTTTAGCGCTTCTTGTTAATAATAATAATAATAATTTTGTTATGTTCGTTGTACTTATTGTCTATGGATGTGTCTTATGCTAGCGTGAGCACGCACAGTCCTTCCATACTTGTGCACGTAACATTACTTCCATTCTTGTGCACGTAACATTACTTCCATACTTGTGCACGCAACATTACTTCCATTCTTGTGCACGTAACATTACTTCCATACTTGTGCACGTAACATTACTTCCATTCTTGTGCACGTAACATTACTTCCATACTTGTGCACGTAACATTACTTCTGTACTTGTGCACGTAACATTACTTCCATTCTTGTGCACGTAACATTACTTCCATACTTGTGCACGTAACATTACTTCCATACTTGTGCACGCAACATTACTTCCATTCTTGTGCACGTAACATTACTTCCATACTTGTGCACGTAACATTACTTCTGTACTTGTGCACGTAACGTTCCTTCCTTCATGCTTAGCGGCTTGAGCGCGAAATATCAGTACTGTAGACTTTAAAACAACTCAGGAAGCAGATCATAACTAAATTACCCAAGATAGAGGAACTACCAGTCAGAATCACAAGTCTGTAAACCAGATCGCTTACTCGCTAACAGTTCCTTAAAAAAAATGAAAATCTAGGTTTTCCATTGGTTCACTTGAACGTGATGAAGCATCTAATTAGCATCTCTGTTTGAAGTCGAACTTTCTTATCGGCTAAATAACTCATCACCAGACGGCCATCACTGACGTATTCGTATCATTATTATTATAAATATTTTTTTTTCAACAGAGTCTCCTACCAAGGTATGATAACCCGTAAACGGAAAACGCCATCTTTTTCTGCAAGAAACGTCCAGACAACGGAAAACGCCATCTTTTTCTGCAAGAAACGTCCAAACGTCGCAAATCAAATGACTCTCTGAGTTGCCACGATCCCTCCTCTCCTTCAGAGTACAGGTATTGCCCTTCCCACTTCCTAGACCTAACCGGTTCCCTTGAATTCTTTTATGTTTATAAATGAATTCAAGGCGTTTGATAGTAGTCGCCACATCTGCGACTACTATCATATGCTTTTTTTCAAATTCAGATTTAAGATACTAATTAATAAATAATAATTATAAAAAAGTGTTAAAGCAAGGCGATCATAAACCACTGAAGGGTAGGGGTGAAAATACACATCTTTTTTTGTTCATTTTTATTTTGAAATTCATTTTTGCCTGAATTTTTGGCATGTTTACTTAAGCAATTTCCATGATCTCAAGAAAACGGCTCAGGATCTAAATTTAACTCTGGTTACAGTAGAGGTGCGCGTTTTACTCGTCTTGTCCACTAACGCACTGAGCAGTGCTTCCTGACGGAAGCACTGCAGAGAAACAGCTCAGTGCGTTAGGAAGCACTTGTCTTATTTCCTGACAAATCTTACCTAATCTAACCTTCTGGCAGGGCGGGGATAACCCTATAGGCCTTTCTGCGATTTTTTTTTATACCTTGGGGAAGGGGGGTCGCAGACAAAATCCACCGCATAAGAAATTTATAACAGCACGTCACCACCGAATATGCTGTTACAGTATGGCGTTCCCAAGCACTTTCCAGAAGCGTTAAGGACTACGCGAGGACTCCTTATTTAAGTCAACCGTTAGTTTTTCTTCGCTTGAACACCCTAAACTGTGATTGATAATTGTTACCATAGGCTCCGGGGTTAATGGGGCGAGAGAGACCATTATGTTATCAAAGTGAAGGTCGTTATGTATTGCCGTCTTATGGAGCTCCATAGGATGGTACCCAATTAAGATGTGCAGACGTTGCCACGGCTGCGACTCTTTCCCTGAAAATCAGAACGCGTGAGTTTCCCTGTCTCCAAATGTCATGTTTATTTTTCCACTATAATCTACCTTGTCCATAATTACTATCGCATTTGCTTTGTCTGCTTTCGTAAGGTGAAGTCCAGGATTTTTCCATAATTCATGGTATAAACTAACAAATCTTTGAGGACAAATATTTGTTAAGTTATACCATGAATTAAGGAAAGATCCTAAACTTCACCTTATGAAAGTAGACAAAGTAAATGTGAGAGTATGGAGAAGGTAGATTATAGGGAAAAAAATAACATTATCAGAAAACAAGGAAACTGACGTGCCCCTAAGCACTCCCCTATCTCCTTGTAAGTCAAGACGGCCTTTTTCAACTTTCACTAAGAAAGTGATATGTCACCAGCCCACCGAATAAGTTGAACATTACTTCGTTTTCTTTGGGAGAAAACTTTAATCAATCTTTTGTTAAATAAAAAAGGACGTTAGTTGCAGTATAGTCGTTTATTGATGTAGAAAATCCTCTGGTAAAGCTCCTGTATACTACGATTTCTTGTAAATGTGATTGACAAGTGAATCAAAATGAAACAGCACGTACTATGAAGTTCTCACACGTGCCATCAATTTTTGATGCAATTTTTCCATCACACCTAAAGAAAAATTCGCATTGTACAGAGGAGCCTAATTAAAAGGTTGCTGGCTAGTGTTTCACCGACGGGTGAGCTTTTTCAAGTATGTGTATTTGAAAAATATTCCGGTAATAGTAAGACTCCTGAGCAACTAGTGCAGTTTTGACCACTTCTCGGCGTCTCATTCCCCTCTAGTTCCTACCAGTCCTTTATTGAGGAATTTCGAGAAAGGCATCCCAGTGAATCTTGAGATTATTATCCAGATCTCGATAACGGCAAAACTATTAGTATTTTTTTTTTGCATACAATTTCTTTTTACCAGTAATCGTTCATTGGGTTCAATTCAGAGGTGTTTTTTTGGGGTATTTGTCATATCTTCCACGTGACCTATATTCTTTGTATTGTCTTCCATGTGACCTATACTATTGCTGTTGTCTTAACTCTGAACTATATTCTTGCTAGTGTCTTCCATGTGAGCTATACTCTAGTGATTGTCTTCCATGTGAGCTATACTCTAGTGATTGTCTTCCATGTGAGCTATACTCTAGTGATTGTCTTCCATATGAAATATGTACTGCATGTCTTCAAAGTGGTGTATGGTACTCGTAACCTCCATCATACACTCTCTCAGTGAGAGTGTGTGATGCATTTGAAGACTCAGGTCCGGCCTCGGTATGACCTCCCCAGGCCCTGATGAACTGTTTGCAAGGGTGTTAAAGGAATGTAAAGAGGAACTTAGCATACCTTTGGCTAATCTTTTCAACATATCACTACAAACTGGCATAGTGCCTGATAAGTGGAAAATGGCAAATGTAATACCTATTTACAAGGCAGGTGACAGGTCCTTAGCTTCGAACTATAGACCAATAAGCCTTACCTCCATAGTGGAAAATTTATGAAATCAATAATTGCCGAAGCAGTTCGTAGCCATCTTGATAGGCATAAACTGATTAATGAATCTCAACACGGTTTTACAAAGGGGCGTTCCTATCTTACGAATTTACTAACTTTTTTCACTAAGGTGTTTGAGGAGGTAGATCATGGTAATGAATATGATATTGTGTATATGGACTTCAGTAAGGTTTTCGATAGAGTTCCACATCAGAGGCTATTGAGGAAACTTAGGCACACGGAATAGGAGGAGAATTTTTTTCCTGGGTAGAGGCATGGCTGACTAATAGGCAGCAGAGGGTTTGCATGAATGGGGAGAAATCAGAATGGGGGCACATCACAGGCGGTGTTCCGCAGGGATCAGTGTTGGGCCCGTTGTTGTTCACAATTTAAATAAACGACATAGATGAGGGAATAAATAGCGACATAAGCAAATTTGCTGATGACACCAAAATAGACCGTGCAATTCATTCTAATGAGGACACTAGAGCACTCCAGGATGATTTGAATAGACTGATGCAATGATCGGAGAAGTGGCAGATGCAGTTTAATATAGACAAATGCAAAGTTCTAAATGTTGGACAGGAAAATAACCATGCCACATATAAACTAAATAATGTAGATCTTTATACTATTGACTGCGAAAAGGATTTAGGAGCTCTGGTTAGTAGTAGTCTAAAACCAAGACAACAGTGCATTAGTGTTCGCAATAAAGCTAACAGAATTCTTGGCTTTATATCTAGAAGTATAAATAATAGAAGTCCTCAGGTTGATAAATTAGACACATATGCAACTCTTGGGTATCTTTATTGAGGAAATGTTTCGCCACACAGTGGCTTCATCAGTCCATACAAAGGAGAATCGTGAAGAACAGGAAAAGAATGAGGTAATCAGTAAATGTGGTCAGTCCATCAATCTTGAATAGAATACAGCATAAGTATGGGCTGATGAAGCCACTGTGTGGCGAAACGTTTTCTCAATAAAGATAACCAAGAGTTGCACATGTGTCTAATTTATCAACGTGTCGGTTCTCTGAACCATTCATCTACAAGTCCTCAGGTTGTTCTTCAACTCTATATATCATTGGTTAGGCCTCATTTAGATTATGTTGCACAGTTCTGGTCACCGTATTACAAAATGAATATGCATAAATGCACTGAAAAACGTACAGAGGAGGGTGACAAAGTTGATCCTATGTATCAGAAATCTTCCCTTTGAGGATAGATTGAGGGCCCTGAATCTGCATTCTCTCGAAAGGCGTAGAATTAGGGGGGATATGATCGAGGTGTATAAATGGAAGACAGGAATAAATAAAGGGGATGTTAATAGCGTGCTGAAAATTTCCAGCCAAGACAGGACTCGCAGCAATGGTTTCAAGTTGGAAAAATTCAGATTCAGGAAGGATATAGGAAAGCACTGTTTGGTAATAGAGTTGTGGATGAGCGGAACAAACTCCCGAGTACAGTTATTCAAGCCAAAACGTTGTGTAGTTTTAAAAATAGGTTAGATAAATACATGAGTGGGTGTGGGTGGGTGTGAGTTGGACCTGACTAGCTTGTGCTACTAGGTCTGATACCTTGCTCCTTTCTTAGGTGGAAGTGACATGACTAGGTGGGTCATTGGTATAATCCGGGGGGAGGACATGGATCTGCTTCGCATGGGTCAGTAGGCCTGCTGCAGTGTTCCTTCTTTCTTATGTTCTTATGTTCTCATGTTAGCTCGCAGGGTGAGCATCCAACCAGCTTCTACCTCCATGGTGTATCTGTATGTTGGAAATATAAACACAAATGCAGTATAATGTGATCCTTTATTGACAACGTTTCGCCCACACAGTGGGCTTTTTCAAGTCACACACGGATCTACCTGGGGTTGGAAGGTACGAGAGTATTTATAGTCATGTTCAAGGTAGATCCGTGTGTGACTTGAAAAAGTCCACTGTGTGGGTGAAACGTTGTCAATAAAGGATCACATTATACTGCATTTGTGTTTATATTTCCATTGTGTCGGTATTTTATACCATTTATTTCCATTGTATCTGTATGTTGTTGACACAAGGTGTTGTATGATTTCATTTTAATTCACTTTGATCCAAGTGTAAAGATATTTGTCAACTAACAATGTTTCAAAGAATTAAAGTAAAATATACGTCTTATTCTATGTGGATCCGCCTTGTTAATGTCATTGACCTTATAAATGTGTCATTTTAGTTTCCCTGGAATATTTTATATGGTAATTTATATAATTTTACTACCTGGGAGTTAAGTTTTTGGTTATTTACAGTTATATAACGAAGTTGTAGAGGGTATATAGGCATTATTTCAAGTACACGTTATGTTAACACTGTCCTCTCTGTGTACTACTGTAGCTGACGTGTTCTGTGAATCTCTTCTTATTATTCTGTGAAATTGTTTCAAAAAATTTGCGTTGTGGAAATCTATCTAATATTTTTTATATATTTTTTTTGTAGTTTCAAGAAAAAAATAGTGCTTAAAATGCTGGGAACACGAGCAGCACAAGCCTTCTACCTGCTGCTGCTGCTGCTGCTGCTGCTGCTGCTGCTGCTGCTGCTGCTGCTGCTGCTGCTGCTGCTGCTGCTGCTGCTGCTGCTGCTGCTGCTGCTGCTGCTGCTGCTGCTGCCGCCGCTGCTGCTTCTGCTGCATCTGCTGCTCTGAGACGTAACACTTCAAGGACTATGCTCATGCCCCCTGACTTCCAGGAACTAGAATAGCTTAGTAAAGGTAAGAGACAAAGACAGGCAAGATGTGAAGCAAGAGAACACAGCACGGCAATAAAAAATAGAAACTTACCTGCTACAAAGTGTTTTTTTTTATATTCGAGTCAGAGTACAGTACTGGTTTATTCATAAGAAAACGAAGAAAATCCCAGATGAAATTGAGACTGGTGTGACTATTGTGCTGGTGGTATGATTGTAGTGGTGATGGTGGTGTGATTGTAGTGGTGATGGTGGTATGATTGTAGTGGTGATGGTGGTATGAATGTAGTGGTGCTGGTGGTATGATTGTAGTGGTGCTGGTGGAGTTGTGGTTGTTCCACTGAAATGGAGTGATAGTAAGTACGTTTAATTAGGCAAAGGTACACAAAAGTACACTTATCAAAGTGACTTATTGCCATGTGGCCATTGATTATGGTATGGTTGCGGTGTGGTTGATGTGGTGGTAGTGTGGGTGTGGTGGAGTGGTAATGTAGAGGATTGTGGTCGTGGGGTTGTCATCGCATGGTTTCTATCCAGCAGCCTGATGGTCAGGGCTGTTGACAATGCTATCCATCATGGCCAGGGCTATGTTGGCAATGCTATCCATCATGTCCAGGGCTATGTTGGCAATGCTATCCATCGTGTCCAGGGCTATGTTGAGAATGCTATCCAGCACCCTCATGGCCAGGGCTATATTGGCACAACGTTTCTGCTCGGCAGCATCATAGCCATGTTGACACAAAAAGGCAACTCTGTGGGGGAAAAGCCACATATTTGGAGAGTGTCTTGTTCTGATGGGCGGGAATTCTGGTGCAATCCTGGCTGAGTGTGCTGGTGGGCCATAACAGTATCAGGAAGGTCGTACGCCCGCCCCACAATGGACGTCCCGCCGCCGCTCAATAAAGAACATGAATACCAAAACTAATACTTTTTATGGTCCCATTTTCTTTGGTATTCAGCAGACGGTGGAGCGGGAAGATAGCGAAAATGGGAACCACTTTGAATACCCGAGAGAATTACGGGATATTGACGCGCACTGCGCACCCGCTCTCCTTATTTTATGAAATTAAGACCGCCATTACCTTTTATTTGGGTTTTTGGGGAGAGTTTTGGCAGAGAATTTTATTTTTTATTACATTTGAAGCGCTAAACTCTTGTGGGGTTATTCGGAGGAGCAGCTCAGAAGGCTAACAATGCCATCTAGCCCAGGGCTACTGTGGTGTCTTATTTTATAACTAAATTCTAACTTTTCTAAACTTTAAGAATTTTCAACATCTAACATCCATAAAATTGACAGAATTTTATGAGTTTTAATGATTTTTACTTAATTTCTTACATATGGGAGGAAACTGTCAGGAATTAATGATTAGGACAAAAATGAAGCCAATTGTCGTGAATGTATCACAATGCAAAATAATTGCGCAGTTTTTGGTTTTTATTAAGTATATTGTAAAGCACGTATATTAAAGAATAATTATTGTGTCTTTCATGAGTTTAATTAATTTCCCTTTTTCAAGACGTCGACATAATTTGGTTCGTTGCTTGCTGACCAATACTTTCAGCTACTCATGTCTAAAACTGTGTGACCTTTGTAGGTTCAACTCTTCTTTTTGATTATAATAATAATACTCATGTGTAAAAATGCGATCTGTTTCTCTTTCAGTGTTCAGGCAGGAGGTAGAGAAAGACTGGATTAACTGGTGCGAGGCCGCTCTTACTGCAGCTTGGTTTTGATTCCCCTTGATCTGTGGCGTAGGTGCTGAAGAGTCAAGCAGTATGATATACATGCATGTATTATGTGTATACAGACTTGTATACAGCAAAGTATACATGTCTGTACACACATAAAGGTTTAGTGCAATTGTTTCAGGGATTATATCTTTCAACAAGGTGTTGAGCTACGCTGATCAGCTACCTAACACTAGCCTCACAGAGGGACACTGAGAATGCTACACTCGTCCACTCCCTGCCTGGAGTATACCTGGAGAGGATTTCGGGGGTCAACGCCCCCGCGGCCCGGTCTGAGACCAGGTTCTATGGATAAGTTGACCAACCATTTTTTATACCTCGAAGGAAATGCATTTACTAAACATTTAGGTATCCCTCGAAATGGGATGCCTAAAGTGGTTGTGGGTTTTTAACCTTTAACGATGGTATATCTTCCTCAGAGGAATGTTTGGATTAGTGGAACCTGTTGGTGCCACTTCACTTCAGCTTCACACTTTCAAAAGACTGTGTAGTATTATTTTGTGAGCCATAACTTCAAAATAATTTTTTTACAACGCTTCTAACGTACAATGTTGATGCCGAAAACTCAAAGGAAAAAAAATGTGGGAATTATTGATTTCCGTGTTTGTACTATAGACTACACTTTCTGATAGATTACACTTTCTGATAGACTACACTTTCTGATAGACTACACTTTCTGATAGACTACACTTTCTGATAGACTACACTTTCTGATAGACTACACTTTCTGATAGACTACACTTTCTGATAGACTACACTTTCTGATAGACTACACTTTCTGATAGACTACACTTTCTGATAGACTACACTTTCTGATAGACTACACTTTCTGATAGATTACACTTTCTGATAGATTACACTTTCTGATAGATTACACTTTCTGATAGACTACACTTTCTGATAGACTACACTTTCTGATAGATTACACTTTCTGATAGATTACACTTTCTGATAGATTACACTTTCTGATAGACTACACTTTCTGATAGACTACACTTTCTGATAGATTACACTTTCTGATAGATTACACTTTCTGATAGACTACACTTTCTGATAGACTACACTTTCTGATAGACTACACTTTCTGATAGATTACACTTTCTGATAGACTACACTTTCTGATAGACTACACTTTCTGATAGATTACACTTTCTGATAGACTACACTTTCTGATAGAATAGACTACACTTTCTGATAGACTACACTTTCTGATAGATTACACTTTCTGATAGACTACACTTTCTGATAGACTACACTTTCTGATAGATTACACTTTCTGATAGACTACACTTTCTGATAGACTACACTTTCTGATACTTTCTGATTACATTTTCTGATAGACTACACTTTCTGATAGACTACACTTTCTGATAGATTACACTTTCTGATAGACTACACTTTCTGATAGACTACACTTTCTGATAGATTACACTTTCTGATAGACTACACTTTCTGATAGACTACACTTTCTGATAGATTACACTTTCTGATAGACTACACTTTCTGATAGACTACACTTTCTGATAGATTACACTTTCTGATAGACTACACTTTCTGATAGACTACACTTTCTGATAGATTACACTTTCTGATAGACTACACTTTCTGATAGACTACACTTTCTGATAGATTACACTTTCTGATAGACTACACTTTCTGATAGACTACACTTTCTGATATTTTCTGATAGACTACACTTTCTGATAGACTACACTTTCTGATAGACTACACTTTCTGATAGATTACACTTTCTGATAGACTACACTTTCTGATAGACTACACTTTCTGATAGATTACACTTTCTGATAGACTACACTTTCTGATAGACTACACTTTCTGATAGATTACACTTTCTGATAGACTACACTTTCTGATAGACTACACTTTCTGATAGACTACACTTTCTGATAGACTACACTTTCTGATAGACTACACTTTCTGATAGACTACACTTTCTGATAGATTACACTTTCTGATAGACTACACTTTCTGATAGACTACACTTTCTGATAGATTACACTTTCTGATAGACTACACTTTCTGATAGACTACACTTTCTGATAGACTACACTTTCTGATAGACTACACTTTCTGATAGATTACACTTTCTGATAGACTACACTTTCTGATAGACTACACTTTCTGATAGACTACACTTTCTGATAGACTACACTTTCTGATAGACTACACTTTCTGATAGATTACACTTTCTGATAGACTACACTTTCTGATAGACTACACTTTCTGATAGATTACACTTTCTGATAGACTACACTTTCTGATAGACTACACTTTCTGATAGACTACACTTTCTGATAGATTACACTTTCTGATAGACTACACTTTCTGATAGACTACACTTTCTGATAGACTACACTTTCTGATAGACTACACTTTCTGATAGACCACACTTTCTGATAGATTACACTTTCTGATAGACTACACTTTCTGATAGATTACACTTTCTGATAAACTACACTTTCTGATAGACTACACTTTCTGATAGATTACACTTTCTGATAGACTACACTTTCTGATAGACTACACTTTCTGATAGATAGATTACACTTTCTGATAGACTACACTTTCTGATAGACTACACTTTCTGATAGATTACACTTTCTGATAGACTACACTTTCTGATAGACTACACTTTCTGATAGATTACACTTTCTGATAGACTACACTTTCTGATAGACTACACTTTCTGATAGACTACACTTTCTGATAGATTACACTTTCTGATAGACTACACTTTCTGATAGACTACACTTTCTGATAGATTACACTTTCTGATAGACTACACTTTCTGATAGACTACACTTTCTGATAGATTACACTTTCTGATAGACTACACTTTCTGATAGACTACACTTTCTGATAGACTACACTTTCTGATGATACTTTCTGATTACACTTTCTGATAGACTACACTTTCTGATAGACTACACTTTCTGATAGATTACACTTTCTGATAGACTACACTTTCTGATAGACTACACTTTCTGATAGATTACACTTTCTGATAGACTACACTTTCTGATAGACTACACTTTCTGATAGATTACACTTTCTGATAGACTACACTTTCTGATAGACTACACTTTCTGATAGACTACACTTTCTGATAGATTACACTTTCTGATAGACTACACTTTCTGATAGACTACACTTTCTGATAGATTACACTTTCTGATAGACTACACTTTCTGATAGACTACACTTTCTGATAGATTACACTTTCTGATAGACTACACTTTCTGATAGACTACACTTTCTGATAGATTACACTTTCTGATAGACTACACTTTCTGATAGACTACACTTTCTGATAGATTACACTTTCTGATAGACTACACTTTCTGATAGACTACACTTTCTGATAGACTACACTTTCTGATAGACTACACTTTCTGATTACACTTTCTGATAGACTACACTTTCTGATAGACTACACTTTCTGATAGATTACATTTTCTGATAGACTACACTTTCTGATAGACTACACTTAATGATAGATTACACTTTCTGATAGACTACACTTTCTGATAGACTACACTTTCTGATAGACTACACTTTCTGATAGACTACACTTTCTGATAGACTACACTTTCTGATAGACAGATAGACTACACTTTCTGATAGACTACACTTTCTGATAGACCACACTTTCTGATAGACTACACTTTCTGATAGACTACACTTTCTGATAGATTACACTTTCTGATAGACTACACTTTCTGATAGACTACACTTTCTGATAGATTACACTTTCTGATAGACTACACTTTCTGATAGACTACACTTTCTGATAGACTACACTTTCTGATAGATTACACTTTCTGATAGACTACACTTTCTGATAGACTACACTTTCTGATAGACTACACTTTCTGATAGACTACACTTTCTGATAGACCACACTTTCTGATAGACTACACTTTCTGATAGACTACACTTTCTGATAGATTACACTTTCTGATAGACTACACTTTCTGATAGACTACACTTTCTGATAGACTACACTTTCTGATAGATTACACTTTCTGATAGACTACACTTTCTGATAGACTACACTTTCTGATAGACTACACTTTCTGATAGACTACACTTTCTGATAGACCACACTTTCTGATAGACTACACTTTCTGATAGACTACACTTTCTGATAGACCACACTTTCTGATAGACTACACTTTCTGATAGACTACACTTTCTGATAGACTACACTTTCTGATAGACTACACTTTCTGATAGACTACACTTTCTGATAGACTAAACTTTCTGATAACTACAGTTTCTGATAACTACAATTTCTGATAGACTACACTTCCCGATAGACTACACTTTCTGATAGAGTACACTTTCTGATAGACTACACTTTCTGATAGACTACACTTTCTGATAACTACAATTTCTGATAGACTACACTTCCCGATAGACTACACTTTCTGATAGACTACACTTTCTGATAGACTACACTTTCTGATAACTACAATTTCTGATAGACTACACTTCCCGATAGACTACACTTCCTGATAGACTACACTTTCTGATAGACTACACTTTCTGATAACTACAATTTCTGATAGACTACACTTCCTGATAGACTACACTTCCTGATAGACTACACTTTCTGATAGACTACACTTTCTGATAGACTACACTTCCTGATAGACTACACTTTCTGATAGACTACACTTCCTGATAGACTACACTTCCTGATAGACTACACTTCCTGATAGACTACACTTCCTGATAGACTACACTTTCTGATAGACTACACTTCCTGATAGACTACACTTCCTGATAGACTACACTTCCTGATAGACTACACTTCCTGATAGACTACACTTTCTGATAGACTACACTTCCTGATAGACTACACTTCCTGATAGACTACACTTCCTGATAGACTACACTTCCTGATAGACTACACTTCCTGATAGACTACACTTTCTGATAGACTACACTTCCTGATAGACTACACTTCCTGATAGACTACACTTCCTGATAGTCTACACTTTCTGATAGACTACACATTCTGATCGGCATTTTGCGCTAAGAATGATTCGGATGGAAACAATTTACTCAAAACCAACAAGTAGTTAAAGAAACATTACAGAGACTAACTTTATCGAGACGTTGGCTGCTTCAGGAGGGAAGAAGCCTGTCCACGGACGAGAGCTTTCAATGGAGCTCCTCTCTCCACTTATCTCGTCTTCACTAAGAAAATGTCGTTCATTGTTGCATTACTGGGTGGCGTAAGTGCCAGTTTTGATTAAACTGGGATATTAGTTTTTGTGCAAAAATTTAAGAATGTGTCTTCAAACTCCTAGCACTTGTCCATCGTCATCATGGGAGCTTGTGATTGGCTGTGGCCAGCACAGGTACAAGTCTGCTAATTTTGAGCAAATTGTGATACTGCTTTCCGCGAATTAACTGGGAAATGCTTCTTCGTATCGGCTTCTAACTTTTAATGTTCGTGTATTTTACCAAAAGAAAAGTTTGGATTTTTACCGAGCTTGATAATAAGCAATTTTTTGAGATAACTAGGAAGCGTCATGGCTTCCTAGAGCGCTCTAGAACTGGGATTTCAAGCTGAATAGTTAAAGCGAACGCTGTGTCTAAAATATTCACCAAGTTAACCGTTTCCAGATAATTTTTCTTACAAACCAGGAAATTAAACTTATTGTAGGCTTTAATTAAAACGATAATTGTTATGATCTGGTACATCTTCCCGCACAAGAAAACATCTCCGCTGAGATTCATAAAAATCAGTGTATTGGTTTCCGTGATATAAAAGCGAAATTAACTACTCTTCAAAACCATTACTGTGGAAATTGGTAGCATAAAAGTCCACGGAGCTGTCGCGTCCAGTTTCGTATTAATGGGCTCATTATATTCTCACCGGTCCTGGACCTCTCGAGGCCGTTGATCTCTGAATGCTGGACTTCATGGGGGCCAGATTGATTTCATGTCCGGGGCCTCCTAAGGGTGTTGATCTCAGCTCCTGGACCTCTTAAGGGTGTTGATCTCAGCTCCTGGACCTCTTAAGGGTGTTGATCTCGGCTCCGGGACCTCCTAAGGGCGTTGATCTCAGCTCCGGGACCGCTTAAGGATGTTGATCTCAGCTCCGGGACCTCTTTAGGGTGTTGATCTCAGCTCCGGGACCTCTTAAGGGTGTTGAGCTCAGCTCCTGGATCACTTGGGAGTCTGAGCATTAGCTCTAAGGTCATGCGAGGGAAATAAGCTGCAGCTCCTCTGCCCCTTGAGGGTTTTGAGATATAGCTTCTAGACCTATTGCCAGAGTTGAGGCCGGGGGATGGGGTGAGTAGAGGGGCTGGTGGTGAACGGGTTATATGCAAACTTAATGACCTTCGATAGTAGATAAACTTTAAACCCGGTTAACCCATTAACCAGAATTACCTCTAATGTGATCATCTCAAAATAATAAAAAAAGGAAAGGACGGGGATTCGAACCGTCACACTAAATCACTAAGTGTGTTGGCTGTAAAATCGTCCTATCGTAAATATCGTGGATTAGTGGTGAGCTTTGTACTTGCTACATGCAAGGACCGCAGTTCGAGTCCCCGTTCATTCTTCTGTTTATTCACTGATAGTCGTTCATTACTACTGATCTGTAGACACTCCCCAGATAGGGAGCCAAGGCCGGGTCACCACTACTTGGAAAAGACCCGGGCCGGGAGAAGACCGGCGAATAAAATAAAAAAAAATACTACTGATCTTGTCTGTCGAAATAAATTCTCATGTAGAGGAAGAGAAAGGTGACAGAACTGCAAATTAGCATTGTAATTATTCAGCAGAGAATCTGTATTTATACCAGAGTTGTGTATCCCTTGATGCTTGTATTCTGAGAGTTTAATACCTATATACACACAGGGTGTGGCCACTCCCAGATAGTGGTCACACCCTGGTAGTGGGCACACCTTACTATTGGCCACTCATGGGAATTGGCAACACCTTGGTAGTGGCCACACTCGGGTAGTGGCCACACCCGGGTAGTGGCCACACTCGGGTAGTGGCCACACCCGGGTAGTGGCCACACTCGGGTAGTGGCCACACTCGGGTAGTGGCCACACTCGGGTAGTGGTCACATGCATTCATCATGACCAGACATTCTCATTTTGAAGATGATGCGCCCTCACCTGTGTTAGCGTGTACCCCGGCCACACAGCCACCCACCTCAGCTGGTGGTCACGGAATCCACATAAATCTGTCTGGAGAGATTGGCCAGGAAATTCCATAGCTGTTCCGCTCACTTCTCTCTCCTGCGTGTCAAGCTGCAAGACGAATTAATAACTATTTCTTGAACTTTGTTCCTAGCGTGATTGTCATGGGATCTCACTTAGTGTCCAGGGGCGAGGAATTTGTTCTTTGATATATACTTGACCTTAATGATGATTTTTTTAGTGTTTTACTAATATCGTAGATGAGGAGTTGGTACCAAGGAATAAAAACAAAAACTAAATTTTATTAGTTACAATATTTGACACAAGATTCCAGACTTTTTTCTGATCAAAACAGTGAAGATCCATCCCGAGTCAGCAACTAAACAAAGGCACTTTAAAACACCTAGGTGAACAAATACAGTAGTATGAAGGATATTTCTCTCCACAAGAACCCTTAGTGTGTACTCTACGTCAGTGTGTGCTCTAACTATGTACTCTACGTCAGTGTGTGCTCTAACTATGTACTCTACGTCAACTAGTGTGTACTCTACGTCAACTAGTGTGTACTCTACATCAACCAGTGTGTACTCTACGTCAGTGTGTGCTCTAAGTCAACTATGTACTCTACGTCAACTAGTGTGTACTCTACGTCAACTATGTACTCTACGTCAACTAGTGTGTACTCTACGTCAACTAGTGTGTACTCTACATCATCTAGTGCGCACTCAACAAATAGAGGCAGGAGCGACTTGCTCTGAACCAACGTTGACCTGAAGTGTGCAGGAGTGGGAGTTCAGGTGGTTTGCAGTCCTGCTTCTTAGAACTCTTTCAAAGATTTTTATGATGTGGGACGTTAGAGCTAATGATCTATAGTTCTTAGCTATTGTTTTGCTGCCACCTTTATGGAGTGGGGCTAAATCCGTTGTTTTTAGTAACTGTGGAATCTCACCTGTGTCTATGCCACTTCTCCATAGCATAGCCAGTGAGAGGGGTTTCTTGCAGTTCTTAATGAGCACAGTTCCACGAGTCTGGGTCTGAGTGGGGGGAGTGGAAAAGGGGTGTGTGTGAGAGGAGAGTTGGAATGTGAGAGTGGGGGGTGTGAGAGGGGAGAATGGGAGAGAAGAAGCACAAGTCCTTGCTGCACTCCACAAAATCCCACTCAGCTCAAGCTTACCTTCTACACTGAGGGTGGGTCACCTGGGTGTGGTGGTGGTCACCTGGTTGTAGTGGTGATCACCTGGGTGGGTGGTGGTCACCTGGGTGTGGTGGTGGTCAACTGGGTGTGGTGGTGGTCACCTGGGTGTGGTGGTGGTCATACGGGTGTGGTGGAGGCCACCTGGGTGTGGTGGTGGTCACCTGGATGTGGTGGTGGTCACCTGGGTGTGGTGGTGGTAACCTGGGTGTGGTGGTGGTTACCTGGGTGTGGTGGTGGTCATCCGGGTGTGGTGGTGATCGCCCGGGTATGGTGGTGGTGGTGGAGGTGGTGACCTGGGTATGATGTGGGTCACCCGGGTGTGGTAGTGGTCAACCGGGTGCGGTGGTGGTCATCCGGGTGTGGTGGGGTTCACCCGGGTGTGGTGGTGGCTACCCGGGTGTGGTGGTGGCCACCCGGGTGTGGTGGTGGCCACCCGGGTGTGGTGGTGATCAGCCGGGTGTGGTGGTGGTCACCTGGGAATGGTGGGGGTCACCCAGGTGAGGTGGTGGTCACCTGGGAATGATGGGGGTCACCCGGGTGTGGTGGTGGTCACCTGGGAATGATAGGGGTCATCCGGGTGTGGTGGTAGTAACCTGAGAATGATGGGGGTCACCCGGGTGTGGTGGGGTCACCTGGGTGTGGTGGGGGTCACCTGGGTGTGGTGGGGGTCACCTGGGTGTGGTGGGGGTCACCTGGGTGTGGTGGGGTTCACCAGGGTGTGGTGGGGGTCACCTGGGTGTGGTAGGGGTCACCTGGGTGTGGTGGGGGTCACCTGGGTGTGGTGGAGGTCACCTGGGTGTGGTGGTGGTCACCTGGGTGTGGTGGGGGTCACCTGGGTGTGGTGGGGGGGTCACCTGGGTGTGGTGGGGGTCACCTGGGTGTGGTTGGGGTCACCTGGGTGTGATGCGGGTCACTTGGGTGTGGTGGTGGTCGCCTGGGTGTGGTGGGGGTGGGTGTGGTGGGGGTCTCCTGGGTGTGGTGGGGGTCACCTGGGTGTGGTGGGGGTCACCTGGGTGGGGGTCACCTGGGTGTGGGGGTCACCTGGGTGTGGCGGGGGTCACCTGGGTGTGGTGGTGGTCACCTGGGTGTGGTGGGGGTCACCTGGGTGTGGTGGGGGTCCCCTGGGTGTGGTGGGGGTCACCTGGGGTGGTGGGGGTGGGTGTGGTGGGGGTCACCTGGGTGTGGTGGGGGTCACCTGGGTGTGGTGGGGGTCACCTGGGCGTGGGGGGGTCACCTGGGTGTGGTGGGGGTCACCTGGGTGTGGTGGGGGTCACCTGGGTGTGGTGGGGGTCACCTGGGTGTGGTGGGGGTCACCTGGGTGTGGTGGGGAGTCACCTGGGGGATGGGGGTCACCTGGGTGTGGTGGGGGGTCACCTGGGTGTGGTGGGGGTCACCTGGGTGTGGTGGGGGTCACCTGGGTGTGGTGGGAGTCACCTGGGTGTGGTGGGGTCACCTGGGTGTGGTGGGGGTCACCTGGGTATGGTGGGGGTCACCTGGGTGGGGTGGGGGTCACCTGGGTGTGGTGGGGGTCACCTGGGTGTGGTGGGGGTCACCTGGGTGTGGTGGGGGTCACCTGGGTGTGGTGGGGGTCACCTGGGTGTGGTGGGGGTCACCTGGGTATGGTGTCACCTGGGCGTGAGGGGGTCACCGGGGTGTGGTGGGGGTCACCTGGGTGTGGTGGGGGTCACCTGGGTGTGGTGTCACCTGGGGTGGGGGTCACCTGGGTGTGGTGGGGGCCACCGGGGTGTGGGGGGGGTCGCCTGGGTGTGGTGGGGGTCACCTGGGTGTGGTGGGGGTCACCTGGGTGTGGTGGGGGTCACCTGGGTGTGATGTGGGGTCACCTGGGTGTGGTGGGGGTCACCTGGGTGTGGGGGGGGTCACCTGGGTGTGGTGGGGGTCACCTGGGTGTGGTGGGGGTCACCTGGGTGTGGTAGGGGTCACCTGGGTGTGGTGGGGGTCACCTGGGTGTGATGGGGGTCACCTGGGTGTGGTGGGGGTCACCCGGGTGTGGTGGGGCTCACCTGGGTGTGGTAGGGGTCACCTGGGTGTGGTGGGGGTCACCTGGGTGTGGTGGGGCTCACCTGGGTGTGGTAGGGGTCACCTGGGTGTGGTGGGGGTCACCTGGGTGTGGTGGGGCTCACCTGGGTGTGGTAGGGGTCACCTGGGTGTGGTAGGGGTCACCTGGGTGTGGTGGGGGTCACCTGGGTGTGGTGGGGGTCACCTGGGTGTGGTGGGGGTCACCTGGGTCTGGCTCAGCTGTAATGATTCATGATCAGAATTTTGAGTGATAATGGCGGACTGAGAAGCTAACAGGTAAACCAGGTCGTAACTAGTATTTACCCCCTTCCCCTTCGCTCTTTCATCTATATAACTCTCCATTATATTTTCGCTAGTTCCTTCTCCGTTTGCCATCCTTCCCCATCATCCCACTGGCTATCCATCCTCCATCTATCCCGCCCGCTATCTTCCATATCTTTTCCCCTTTCCTGTCCTGTTTTTCCTCACTCACTTTTCCCTATTCTTTCTGCTGTCTGATTAATCTCTTACTACACGGATTCCTCTATTTCTTTTGCTTTCATTGCTTTATGTGGAACTTTTTTCAGTGTTAATATTAAGAAATATACAGTTTTTTTTAACTGGGACAATGTTCTGCTCTGTAGAGAGCTTTATCAAGTCACAAAGAACAAAACAGTGCCAGTAATACAGTGACTGGAACAGTGCACAAATAATCCGCACTTAGAAACTTAGGACTGCGTTTCGGTCCGACTTCTGTCAGAGTTCGACACAAACGTCGTCATAATATTCTTTCTCCTAGGTGCGGGTTAGTTGTGCATTTATCAAGTGATGACAGAAGTCTACATAGAGACAAACGTTGCCCAAAAGTAAACATTGTTATGCCATGTTGGTAATAGTCTGTTTAATCAAAGAGTCTCATAATATGTTGACTTCAGAGAGCTGCTGCCGCTACATTATGATCAGCTGAGTTTGTGCTAAAACACTGCAGTTTATAGTCTGACTCCTTTTGGTGGGGCTCAGGGACCCACCAGACGGGCGTTTTCTATCCGTCAGATTTGGTGTTTTGAGTCTGGTGAGGAGTCCTTGGTCTACCGTCCTTTCGTTGGATCGAATCTGATTACTTCTTATTTACAAAAAGCTGAACTACTACTACAAGGGCGGGATACTGACTACCTTGTAACTGCTTTGTGGTTGAGATATTGACCACAATAACTACTATAAGACTGAGATATTGATCACCATAACTACTACAAGGCTGAGATATTGACCACCATAACTACTACAAGGCTGAGATATTGACCACCATAACTACTACAAGGCTGAGATTTTGAGCACCATAACTACTACAAGGCTGAGATTTTGACCACCATAACTACTACAAGGCTGAGATATTGACCACCATAACTACTACAAGGCTGAGATTTTGACCACCATAACTACTACAAGGCTGAGATATTGACCACCATAACTACTACAAAACTGAGATCCTGACCACCTAATATCTACAAGATTGAGGGACTGACCATTTCATAACTGACTCTTATGGATTGAGCACTCGCCAATGAACTGGTCGCCGTTGCCCAGCGGTGAGAGTAGCGACTCTCATTGCTGAGGTCCAGGTAATAAACCCTGGATATTAACATAACATATACAGGTTTAACGCTTCTCTATGATTATAGTAATAATGGATATTTTCTACTTTAATTGTATTGTTGAGATTTTTAATTTATATGAACGAGGAATAATTTCACCAATCAACATGTTCTTGTGTATATTGCCACTTCCTTCCCTCCTGATGAGTGCCGGTGTTACAGCAGGCATTTTCATCTCAGAGGATATTTCTGAGGTAAGTTCATTGTCAGGTGATGGGAAGACAGCAGTTACGCCGGGCTCCACAGAAGAGCAGCAAGATGTACAGGATCATCTAGCAGGACGTGGGTGTCACGCCCTCCTCCTCCTTCGACACACACACATTGTCACAGTGGTGACTCTTTGTCGTCTGAGAAAAGGGCACACTCGCCTCACTCTTGGACGCTCTGCAACCTGTGGCATTCCACTGTCATGCGGATTTTAATAATATTGTTTTCAACTTTGATTTTCTTTTTAGGATTCTGCATATGTTTTCTAATCACTGCAGTGTCTCACGAAATCGTTGTGACACGACTGCAAACTAACCAATCGTGTCATTTCGATTTCGTGAACCATGATGACGGCTTTGAGGGGACTTGAGGTAGAGTTCGTTACGGCCACGACGGTGGGAGATTCGTCTGTAAAAACTTGCATTTGTGGTCACAGTGGTACCTATGCTAACCTTCCTATGGTGTATAAATATATCTAGTTGGATGAATCTTATTGTAGCCACGTAGACCAGTGGCTAACGCGTCAGTCGGGAGTTTTGTGACTCACTGATCGCGGGTTCTAACCCCACCTTTGGTATGTTTTTTATTCACTGCAGTGTCTGTTCAAACATCGGTGGCCCTTTAAGGGAGTGTTTTATAATACCTAATTTGTTGCTATTTTTAATAGTGATAACTTTTAACATATTCCTAATTTCTTTACTTGTTGATTTAAAAATTCTGTGGAATTTATTTTGCACATTGTTTTAAATGAATAGCGCTGAATGCCCTTTCAGTCCTAGCACTGATCCTATAAACTCACAGGGAAGCACTAACCCCTAAGTCCTAAGTCATATAACACCTGCACGATAAGAGGAAGTGTGTAATGAGGTTTGATCCTGGGAAGAGGAGGGTAACTCCAAGTCACTGGTTCAAGAACTTTTCACCATCATTAAAGTAACATTTCCTGGAAGGTTCCGGCGCTCTTCGTTCAACCTTTGGACGAAGACCTACTTCGACTAGTGGATGGTACCACTATGACACCGCCTCCTCCTGCTACGCCTCACCTGACTACAGTATATAAGCCACGTCTACGGCTCTATGCTGTACATTCTACAAGATTGATGGACTGAACACATCGACTCCAGGCTGAGGGACTGATTACCTCAAACTCCTCCTCTCCTTACACCTTCTGCTTTGTATTGGACTGATGAAGCCACTGTGTGGCGAAACGGTTCCTGAATAAAGATTCCCCATATGTTGCATAAGTGTCTAAATCTTCAAGTCTTACACCTGCATCCCTCCACCTCTTGGTGCAGATCCTGCGCTGCGTACCCCCATTCTATTTTTTTAGTGTTGCAATAACAAATTAAAGTGAAAAGTAAGAATAAGCTATAGTTTCCACCTCTTGCCCGTATGACTACCAATGAATTCACGCTCTTAGGTTAGGTTAGGTAAGGTTTGTCAGGAAAGAGGACAAGTGCTTCCTGACGTGGGTGTTAGTGAGATGATGACCCACCATTGGAGCTTTAGGTCATCTGACCGATGCCTCCCGCTGGCTCACAGGTCCACCCCTTTGAAAAGAGTGCCTATTATAACCATTATTTAATCCTGACAAAAAAATTCACGGCGTAAATGTATCGCTGACAGTAACAGGACAATACACAAATAACCCGCATATATTAAACAGAAACTTATGACGACGTTTTGGTCCGACTTAAACCATTAACTAGTAACACAGGAGCACGAAGGATTATTTGTATACAACTTAGCTTTGTTTAGGGAGGAGTCCGGGTGGCGGCGCTGGCTGTTCCACCATCAAAGTATTTTTCCCAGCACCGCTATTGGAATTTCATCAGCGAATTATAAACAGCATTGATGAGACTTAGATTAAGGAGGGTCGTGACGTGCCTCTGCTAATAAGCTAAACGACAAATTATTGACCTGCCGAATAAAATCGGAATGAGATAATCGGGCCGGTTTATTGGCAATCAGCGGCTGATGCGTCATGATGGACGTTGTCTCTCTCTCTCTCTCTCTCTCTCTCTCTCTCTCTCTCTCTCTCTCTCTCTCTCTCTCTCTCTCTCTCTCTCTCTCTCTCTCTCTCTCTTTTCAAGCTCTTCATTTCCTGTGTACTGCCATATAACGGAAAGTAAGGAATTAAGCGATTACTTTAACCACCTGTTACTATACTGACAAGTGTGTCAATGTTTGAGGTGTCGACACTTGGTTTGTATCTTCCGGTTCACTCCCGCCCCGGCTGAGAATATGGGAATATTATGATAGCATAAAATACTGACGAGTTGATAAGACACATGTACGACAGAGAATATGTACACAGAAAGTGGTATGCCTCTTAGTGTGTATATGTTAAGAGTTTAATTCCTATTGTAAGAATTAAAGTATTCTTGACTGGTGGTCAACAGGTTTCTTCGGTCTTAATTAGGTATCCCTAAAGAACCTGTCAGTAGTTGCCTGAAAATTTGTTTTCCTTCAACTTCTCATTTTTATTTCGATCGTAACACAAGAATGCCTTGTCCGATCGGCTTCAAATTTTCAAAATAGGTGCATGGTAACTAGGGCAAGATTCTAGAAGCAAATGGCATTTGGTTCTACCAACATGGGGTAGGAGAAAACGCAGGGGGGGGGAGAGACAGGCATACACACACACAGGACAGGACAGGAGAGAGAGGGGGAACATGATAATGACATATAAAATACTGAGAGGAATTAACAGGGTGGACAGACAGGCAGGTCACACCACACTCACTCGTACAATCATCCAACCTCTATCTAAAGCTTCCCAAAGTTCTCGCCTCATCGATGCTACCCGAGTTTGTCCCACTCATCCGCAACTCTATTGTCAAACCAGTACTTCTCTATATCCTTTCTAAATTTAAATTTGTTCATCTATCGATTGCTGCTATATTTGGTTAGATATTTTCAAGACGCTATTTATGTCCCTTCACACACACACACACACACACACACACACACACACACACACACACACACACACACACACACACACACACACACACACACACACACACCCCCACACACACACACACACACACACAGATATATATATATATATATATATATATATATATATATATATATATATATATATATATATACATATATATATAAGTAATGCTCTGCAGAAAGCAGTGAATTACTACTGATGCCTGATACCGTAAGTTGTCGAGGAAACAGAAGACTATCTCTCACTAATGTCATAGGATAAATGCGTCTCTAGGGAAGGGAGATACGTTTTTGTATTAAATTCATGGGGAAGCGCTGAACCTGCAAGGTTCGTGTAGCACCTTGGGAATGGGGGTTAATTTTGATCAAAGAAGAGGAGAGTGCTTTCACTCTCCTCTTCTCAGTCTTCGCTAACACCACCGTGATGGGTATGGGTGACGTAGCCTTACCAGACTCGCAGTAATGACAGCCTGCCCGCCTCCCCGTGCATGACAGCCTACCCTTTCCCCCTTGCATGACAACCCTCCTCCCCCCCCCCCCTCCCCGTGCATGTTCAGCAAAATACATTCATGCGATTATCAAAGCCAACAAACGCAGTCCAATATTAAAACATGTAATTTGTAAAGCTAAATTTGTCGCCTGGGGCCCTAACTGAACCCAGTTTAATTACCAGCCAAAATGGTGATTTTTTTCCCGGCAGGCTGTACATCCATAAAATATACAAAGATTTTATTTCACCACTATATGCACATGACCTAATTTTTTTTAAACAGGCAGTGTGTCATGGTTTTGGGATAGGCTTTGACGTTTAGAGTCGTTCGATGCGACGTGCACAGGGTACAGTGCACAGCCAGTGAACTTGAGCACATTACATTGCCTGCCTAAATGAAGCACAATGTACGTAAGCATAGACTCTAAAATACAAGGAAAAAACCACACACGAATTCAGCTCTATAGTCCGGAACATTGTTCCAAATTATGGAGCTGAGGGACTGACCACCTCAAAACCTATTTCTTCAAGTTTAATAGACTGATGGCAACATATTCACTTCGTCACTACTCCTGTTGTCTCCAATTTATTCTTCTTTGTATCTGTAATAAAGTTGGTAGAATTACCGACAATATGTAAAGTAAAAGGACACAAGTGCAACTAATGTGACATTTATTGTGGCAACGTTTCGCTCTCCAGGAGCTTTATCAAGCCATGGCTTGATAAATCTTTGTATCTGACTACTGTGTAGGCGAAATACTTCAGTAATAAAGATACCCAACTGAGACTAAAGTGTAGCAATGTATCTCCAATTTGTCTGGTATTTTATTTTCATTTATAAGATATCTTGAAATATCATCCAGGTTATTAAAAATTGAGTATCTTTATTGAGGAAACGTTTCGCCACACAGTGGCTTCATCAATCCATACAAAGGAGAATGGTAAAGAACAGGAGGAGTTTGAGGTGATCAGTCCCTTAGCCTTGAGTCGATGTAGTCAGTCCATCAAGATGGATATATTCCTCAATAAGGAGACAAGCAAACAGGAAAATAGATTTTTTTTTGTCTTCTAAAGGAAAGAAAGACAAGTAGTGGGATGGGAGAGGTGAGTCGAGTCCTTGCAATAAGCAACACTATTGATGCTGCGGATTTAAATCAGCATGAAGAATGATTAGCGTGTTTATTAAAATGTGGGTTGTGTGTGTGCAACACTTGCATGATTGGTGCCAGCCTGAGATTCTTTGCAACATTAAGACTCTAGTTGCTGTGACAGGTGACAGGTGTTGTGTACCACCAGTGAGAAGTGACAGGTGTTGTGTACCACCAGTGAGAGGTGACAGGTGTTGTGTACCACCAGTAAGAGGTGACAGGTGTTGTGTACCACCAGTGAGAGGTGACAGGTGTTGTGTACCACCAGTAAGAGGTGACAGGTGTTGTGTACCACTAGTGAGGGGTGACAGGTGTTGTGTACCACCAGTGAGAGGTGACAGGTGTTGTGTACCACCAGTGAGAGGTGACAGGTGTTGTGTACCACCAGTGAGGGGTGACAGGTGTTGTGTACCACCAGTGAGAGGTGACAGGTGTTGTGTACCACCAGTGAGAGGTGACAGGTGTTGTGTACCACCAGTGAGGGGTGACAGGTGTTGTGTACCACCAGTGAGAGGTGACAGGTGTTGTGTACCACCAGTTAGAGGTGACAGGTGTTGTGTACCACCAGTGAGAGGTGACAGGTGTTGTGTACCACCAGTGAGGGGTGACAGGTGTTGTGTACCACCAGTGAGAGGTGACAGGTGTTGTGTACCACCAGTGAGAGGTGACAGGTGTTGTGTACCACCAGTGAGAGGTGACAGGTGTTGTGTACCACGGAACACTGGTCTCCAGTTCTGCAAGAAATTTACATAACCTTCAAATTTATATACGAAAGTATTTGCAATATATTTTATGTACAAATAACTAGCTACCACATGACACTAAACTCTGTAGCTAATAAACTACATCATAAACGATAATTTTGTGTTTGTATGACATTGTTTAGTGTCGCAATACATTTTGGCAGAGAATTTGTCTGGTTTAAAATATTTCAACTTAAACTATTTATGTGTCAAATTTTCAGCATTATTTCTCGTCCGAAATATTACAGGGAAGCGCTAAACCAATGAGGGTCCTATAGCATCTTGGTAATAGGGGATAGTCAGGTATAATCCAGAGGGTAGGATAGCTCAAATTTCTTGGATCAACAGTGTGTGATGGTGAAATCCTCATGGATTTGACATTAGATTTCGTAACAAGTAAATTTTCAAAAATTTACTCTCATCTAACATAGCATAATCGAGGGAAAACATTTTTTGCCGCTGTCATATGGGACGATTTTTTCATTCGTTGTATATAAAATTATTGAGAGTTGAGTTGACGGAGCATGTGAGTTATATCCGGTTATATACCAGTAATTAGTATAATGTAATGGTCATAATAGGGAAGGGAAACAGGAGGTGCGTGGGAGAAAGGTGGCGTGTGCCGGCTGGACATATCCTTCCCAATTATGTCAGTTGACCCACCCACACCGGACGCTCCCTTTGTTTACACTGCTGCTGCATCTATTTACGCAGACAACGAAGCGGTAGTCTCGCCATCAAAATTGTCTCGCCATCAGAGAGTATCGCATAGTCTGTCACTTCTCAGTGATCTACCAGAAGAGTATAGTTATGAGAGACAAGTGGAAGAGCAGCTATAAGTGACACAAGAGAAGGGTTGAGGGTAGCGGAGCAAGCCAACATAGCGTGTGTCTCCTGTGGTTAGTCATGTCGCTTCCACCTTCAACTCTGCTTACATCAACCTATATTATGAGGTGCACTTATGGCCCAAAAAAGATATGCAGAGGTATTTTAGATCTGCAAAAAAATGTTGAATTATTTAAATGATATTTATGATGCAAGTAACACTGACAGGTTAAAAATGTGCACATGTACGTATACATATGTCTGTTTTTGTCTGTTAAAGGCACATGTTAGTAAACAGCTGTTACCTTATGTATTTACGTCTCTCTTTCCCACTCAAACACAGACATGCACACACACACACACACACACACACACACACACACACACACACACACACACACACACACACACACACACACTTGATTCTCTGTCCAACAAACACGAGAGACACTCAGCCTAAGTTGTATTTTGTAACATACAAATTATGTATGTCACAGATATCTGTCATATGAGTAAGCTGACCACGAGGACGGGCAGCTGGCCACATCCACCCCGCAATACCAATCATAAAAACAATAATCTGGTGATTACTAAGGAGTTCGAGGCATTCCTAGAGCTTACCCAAATTTGATCAACAATTTCTGTTTCCCACACAAGTTGTACCAGTGTGTGTGATCCTTGGTGCAGTTATCTTGTGTGAGTGTGATAGCTGGTGCAGTTATCTTGTGTGTTGTGTCGTATAGTGTGGACCTGACACTCCGTGTCACGTCACAGCGGCTACACTTGCATCATGTCACTCAGTGTCACGTCACAGCGGCTACACTTGCATCATGTCACTCAGTGTCACGTCACAGCGGCTACACTTGCATCATGTCACTCAGCGTCAACACACAACATCGAGTTTTTTCTCCCGTCAAGGAATTCTAGAAATGATAAACTGTATGAAAAATACGATTACTTATAAAAAAATGGACGAAACATTATAAATCCATTTTAGTCATATTAAAAATGCCATGTTCTTGGACTATCAACGCATTTCATTTATCATGTTACCGGGGAGAATTATAATGATGTAACCAGGTGTGTGTGTGTGTGTGTGTGTGTGTGTGTGTGTATTTGTGTACTCACCTAATTGCACCCACCTAATTGTGGTTGAAGGGGTCGATTCATAGCTCTTGGTCCCGCGTCGTCCCTGGTTGCTGCTAGGTCCACTCTCTCCCTGTTCCATGAGCGTTATCATACCTCTTCTTAAAGTTATGTATGGAGAGCGAAGGCAGTGTAAGTAAGGGGGGGGGGAGAAGGCGGTGTAGAAAGAAAAGAAGACATAGGACAGTATAGAGAGGGAAGGGGAAGAGAGAAAGCAGTATAGAGTAACTAGACCTTTCCTTCTCTTGCTGGGATCGGACCTGTTCACCTCTCTTCAGGCACAATATGGCCCATGGGGGTTGAGCTCTTCCCCTTCATCATAATAAAGCACGTCAAATCATTAAGTTGATCAGACTGATCAAGATCACCTTAAGAGGATTATCAGAAAAGGAATTTTGATTACAATACTGACTACATGAGATTATATTAAGATTACATTAATGACATTATTGGAGATCCAGTCGGTATTTTGGGGGCCTCGCCAGCAGTGACAGTGTTTATAAATGTAAATACCCTGATACTGGTGAAAGGATTTTGATCCAAGGAAATGGAGCTGCCCTTCCATTCCTTGGATTACCCTTCCTCCACCGACGCTCATTCTGACGTAGTAGCGAGGTTTGAACGGCTTAGCCTAAGTACCCAGAGCTCCACCCACACCTCTGTCTGGATTACGCACCCATTCATTAAAGTGTTTTTTTGGAGAGTATGAAAGGGACTACCTTGTTATTCTTCTTGCTTTCCACCAGTTGCAGTGCTGAGGCGGCCTGCACTGCACAAAGGAAATTGGACCATCAAACGATCCTTGTGGACCGCTTGATGGTACATGGGTGGAAAGTGTGATGGCTGGCTAGTAGCATAAGTATTACTGGAGGTCGTTTGCATAACCACAAGTGGAGACTGAAGGTGTACAGCTCTCCACATACTTGCCAGTTTTACCATCTCTAGTTACTAACCAAATTCTTCTAGTGAGGGACATGGGGATCTACTGACAGGTCAGCGATTTGTTTGCATTAGTCAACCAGTAGTGTGTCTGCTTTGTTTTACTCTCTCTTCTATACCCATTCACAAGTCTGTTCAAGCACCAACATCCTCTTCTGGTTTATGTGCAGAAGTTTCTGCTAATGACCTCTGCACGAGCATGATTCATTGCAGTAACCCAGAGCCAGAGTCAGCCATGCAGCTGTCCTGTCCTGGCTTAGAGTCTGCCCACATTGTGGAGAGCAAGTCTCTAAACATTTCAGAGGCAAGGTCTGTCTATTTCTCTGAGCAGTGTTGGGCAGATTGCTTTCTCCTTGCAAAACAAGCTTTTTGTTCGTGGATTTATTACCTACGGCAGTTACTAATATATGGCTGATGTAAGCGGTTCTTGATTCATTGGCTCAATGATAGGTGATCGGCGCCATTATGTCGATGCTGTGGAGGACACTTCTGTCTACTGCTTACAGGCCGAATTCAAGGAGGACAATATGCTCACTTTAGTTACAATCCTTCTCTGGCCAGTCTGCAAGTTGTTTGCAGCAGTAGTTAGACATAGTGCGAAGAGATCATGTAGCCTAATGTCTGTTAAAATCTCAGACAAGCTGGTGATCAACACTTGTAGACCTGTGTAGGTCTGTACCTTCTCTGTATCGTGGCGATTCAGCGAGGAACGTGCGTGTCTCCGGTCACTTGAACCAGTATCGTTGCATAGTTTTCTCGTCGTTGCTGGACCATGAGAGTAGTAAGTTCGGCTTCTGGATTAAGAGGAAAGCTGGGGGGAAGGGGAACTGGTCAATACTAGTTATCATCATGTTCGACCTACACGACCTTCCCCACTGCAAAGGGTTTCACCTGTATGTGAAACCATTTGTCCCTTTCCAGTTTGATCACAAAAGCACCAAGTGTAAGGCAACCCAGAGCATGTGTATGTGGCACAGACTTCGACGCTGCTCGCACCTGTACTGGTGTTTTGCAGTCACAAATGTAGCAGCTTCTACTAAGCTAATGCCAAAACTCGTGAAGTATATAAGACAGAGAGAAAGAGAAAGTGATAGCCACTGCAGTGAAATCGTTATTGGTACAACATTTCACTCACAGGCAAACTTCAAGTTCCTCAGTAAAGCCCACGCGTAAGTGTATGTGTTTGTCTATTTACCACTTGTCAGCATCATTCTTTTATTTAATATATGAGGGAGAGTGTACTAGTGAGTTATGTGTATGTAAAGAAGATGGGTTTTGCTGAGGCTAGGAGGGCATATCTCCTGCATCCTGATTGATCTTAAGCAGCCGTTACTTTTAGCCACAGTACCCCTACTACTGTGGGGTTCTTTTCGGTAGGACGGAGCCCCTATCCTTCCCTCATGGACTCCTTCCCAGCCATCAGGCAACTTGTCAGTGGCCTGACTACTTGTCCAGGTGACGACTGGCCTTTCGTACCTGTCTATATTGCCATATCTGGGTGGCCAGAAGGTTGGTGGAGGCTCTCTGAGGGAAGCCCATAGGGGGTGCACCTGTTAGGAAAAGGAACACTTAGTGAGAAGGATGAATATCATTCTCTTCCAGTGATCCCCATCCTCCTATTCATGAAAAGGGATCCTCATTGTCGCCTCTTTCTGTGATTAGGCTTCTCAGGCGTATCTGGTTAGGGAAGCTGGCATCAGTTGTCCTCCAGCCACAGCTGATGGCCCACAGCTGGAGGCTCATCTCCCTCTGGGGTGTTAATGCTTCCAGGTTTGTTACTGTTCTCTGCTCAGTATAGGAAGATCCAGAAGAAAGAATTCCCCCCCCCCCCAGAAAAAAAGATTCAAAACATACTAAGGAGCACCAGTACTTTTCCTGTAACCAGGGCAGCGTGTCGGATGCTCCACCTGCAAAAAGGTTTTAAATCGTCCTCAGGACCTAATAAAGATTGCAAAAGAAAACGAAGCTTTTTAACACTCTAAGGAACATCAGTTGTCTCTCCAGCAGGGACGCCGCACCAGGTGCTGCTTCACCTCCATAAGAAGTCAGACACTTCACCCTAATGGAAGCAGTGTAACAGCAACTCGAAGGTCTCGTTTCTAAACCTATAAAGTAACCTTATTTTTTTAAGAATAAGAGGGACTACTCCCTGGTAAACCTAGGAGTCTCCAACCAGTTTGAGATTTTGAATGATGGCTCTAGGACTTTGCAGGCTGCAATTATGACCCAGTGAAAGGCTATGAAGATAAGTCACGCAGACTTCGTTGGCAACATCCCCTCTAGATTTTACTGATGAAGCACTTCCATAGACCTCCCTTCACTTGGATTATCTTATGCAACTGTTGGGGTATTAGGCCTCATGATGGAGACAATTGTTTTCTTACGTTACTCTGGCGAGTCAGTACTGCTTGCTTTGTTGTTCCAGGTGTAGGATACTGGGAAGCTACCACCCCTACCCGGTGGTGGCTCTCACTTGACAACATTACAGTGCACTCCAGTCGGTGAAATGGGTGGTGACAACCACTTGACAACGTTACAGTGCACACCCACCGGTGATAGGGGTGGTGGCAGGGGTGGTGACAACCACTTAATAACATTACAGTGCACGCCCACCGGTGACAGGGGCGGTGGCAGGGGTGTTGACACCCACTTGACAACATTACAATGCACGCCCACAGGGTCATAAATACATAATATTGCTCAGGGCTGCGACAGTTTGTTTTTATTGTGCTGGTGTCACCAGTCGCAGGGCAGTGTTTGCATATTGCAATAATGGAGCTTTACGTGGGAGGGGAGACGTGTGTCGACGAGGGGCAGGGGTAACGTGGGCGGGGAGAGACGTGTGTCGATGAGGGTTAGGGGAGACATGGGCTTGGGGAGACGTGTGTCGACGAGGGTAGGGAAAATGTGGGCATAGGAAGACGTGGGCAGAGAAGACATGGGCGGGAGGTCAAGTTATGTTATTATTGAATAAATAAGAGTAAGAGGGAGAGCAGGATCTCGGATGAATAAAAAGGCTTTAGGAAGGGTAGGGATTGTGTAGATCGAGTGTTTACAGTGAAACATATACATGTAGGTGAAAAGTATTTAGATAAAGGTAAAGAGGTTTTTGTTGCATTTATGCATTTGGAAAAAGGCATATTATAGGGTAGATAGAGGGGCAATGTGGCAGATGGTGAAAATGTATGGACTAGGAGGTAGGTTACTGAGAGCAGCGGAGAGGTTTTACGAGAATAGTGAGGCTCAGGTTAGAGTATGTAGGAGAGAGGGAGATTATTTTCCAGTAAAAGTAGGCCTTAGACAGGGAAGTGTGATGTCACCATGGTTGTTCAATATATTTTTAGATGGGGTTGTAAGAGAAGTGAATGCTCAGGTGTTGGCAAGAAGTGTGGGATTAAAAGATGAAGAACGTAACACAAAGTGGGAGCTGTCACAGTTGGTTTTTGCTGATGACACTGTGTTTTTAGGAGTTTCTGAAGAAAACTTGCAGAAATTGGTGACCGAGTATGGAAGAGTATGTAAAAGAATAAAATTAAAAGTGAACATAGGAAGGAGTAAGGTAATGAAAGAGTAATGAGAGAGTGGATATAAGATTGGAGGGAGAGAGTATGGAAGAAGTGGATGTATTCAGATATTTGGGAGTGGACTTGTCAGCAGATGGGTCTATGAAAGATGAGATGAATCATAGAAATGATGTGGGGGAAAAAGGTGAGTGGTGCACTGAGGAGTCTGTGGAAACAAAGAACGTTATCCACGGAAGCAAAAAGGGGAATGTATTAGAGTATAGTTATACCAACGCTCTTATATGGGTGTGAAGCTTGGGTGATGAATGTTGCAACAAGGAGAATGCTGGAGGCAGTATAGATGTCGTGTCTGAAGGCAATGTGTGGTGTGGTGTGTGCAGAGAATCCGTAGTTTGGAAATTAGGAGGTGTCGGGGTTACCAAAAGCATTATCCAGAGGGCTGTGGAGGGGCTGTTGAGGTGGTTCAGACATTACAGAGGATGGAACAAAATAGAATGACTTTAAGGGAGTATAAATCTGTAGTGAAAGGAAGGTGGGGTAGAGGTAGGTCTAAGAAACGTTGGAGGGAGTAAAGGAGGTTTTGTGTGAGAGGGGCTTGGACTTCCAGGAAGCATGTGTGAGCGTGTTAAATAGAGACGAGTGGAGTCGAATGATTTTTATGGCGTGACGTGCTGTTGGAGTGTGAGCAAGGTAACATTTATGAAGAGAGTGAGGGAAACCGGCAGGCCGGACTTGAATCCTGGAGGTGGGAAGTACAGTGCCTGCACTCTGAAGGATGGGTGTTAATGTTGCAACTTTTTAACTGCAGTGTAGTCGCGCCTCTGGAAAGACAGTGATGGAGTGAATGATGATGAAAGTATTTCATCTTTTTCAAGTCGCCCTGCCTTAGTGGGAAACGGCCGATGTGTGATAATAATATATATATATATATATATATATATATATATATATATATGCAAGGAATTCGCGAGAGCATGCGAAATATACACAAACACTGATCTCTGGCTGAAGGAGACTCGAACCTACGAACCTTAGGACAAGGTACGCAGTGCTTTACCAATCTACCCACACTGGACCAATACCTTGGCGTGTAGCATGCGCTACACGTTTGATCCAAGGCAGCCAGCTTTCAGGTAGAAGGCTTACAGCTTTTCATCTCATCCCCTGCAAAGCTGGCTGCCTTGAAAGCTGGATGCCTTGGATCAAACGTGTAGCGCATGCTACACGCCAAGGTATTGGTCCAGTGTGGGTAGATTGGTAAAGCACTGCGTACCTTGTCCTAAGGTTCGTAGGTTCGAGTCTCCTTCAGCCAGAGATCAGTGTTTATATATATATATATATATATATATATATATATATATATATATATATATATATATATATATTTATATATATATATATATATATATATATATATATATATATATATATATATATATATATATATGTATATGAAGTAACATTTATGAAGGGGTTCAGGGAAACCGGCAGGCCGGACTTGAGTCCTGGAGATGGGAAGTACAGTGCCTGCACTCTGAAGGAGGGGTGTTAATGTTGCAGTTTAAAAACTGTAGTGTAAAGCACCCTTCTGGCAAGACAGTGATGGAGTGAATGATTGTGAAAGTTTTTCTTTTTCGGGCCACGCTGCCTTGGTGGGAATCGGCCAGTGTGATAATAAAATATAAATATATATATATATATATATATATATATATATATATATATATATATATATATATATATATTATTGTGACCACGAACGAGTGGTATTGATCAATAGCAACACTGCACTAGCCAAGGACTCGAACCCATGATGCTTTGGCCTGCCTCATGGTGGGCGAAAACACATGACGCCCTAATCCACAGGACCATACGATCCTTAAGAGTAGCGCATCTAGCGGAACTGGATGTTGTACTCGCTACCCACGGACACACGATGGTGTGGATGACTCTAGGCTAGTTTCATTCTAGTCCCTGTTTGGTGTACTAGAACAACGAGCAGTATTTTATATTATTGTGCCCACGAACGAGTGGTATTGATCAATAACAACACTGCACTAGCCAAGGACTAGAACCCATGCTGCTTTGGCCTGCCTAGTGCAGTGTTGTTATTGATCTATATATATATATATATATATATATATATATATATATATATATATATATATATATATATATATATATATATATATATATATATATATATATATATATATATATATATATATATATATATATATATATATATATATATATACGTATATATATAAACTTATTCATTTGAGGATGCAACAGTGTCATCATTTCCCTATATTTATTAAATAAGTTATTATAGTAATTGGGAGATGATAAGAGGGAGAGCATGAGTGGTGGCGGCGGCGGCACGCAGGGCGCCACAACCTCCCACAATGAATGTTAATAACAAAGGTGTCACGCTCTCATCCCTCCTCCACAACACAATCACTGAATGAAAACCTGTGTGTGTCCCACCCCCATCAACACCTATCACCAGTCGAGTCCATAAAGGCGCCACATATGCAGGAACAGCTGTAGGCTCAAGGTGGTTATAATGGTGTGAGGGGCGGGTGGCAGCCACACTCAGACGCTCTTTGCCTGATCTGTCAACGTGACAGAGACGGCAGGCGTCGGGGAAGGATGGAGGTGCGCTTGTAGACGTTGTAAGGCGCGGAGGCGGGGCAGGAGGGGGCGTCGTGAGTGATGCCTCTACATGTTGATGAGAAAACAAAAGAAAAGCCTGACGACGCTGTTATTAGCTCGTATCATCAGTGAGGAGTGACAGCCAGACTCCAGCAGTGCTGCTGGGCAACCATCCATCCCTCCCTCCGTCCTGCCTACCTTCCCCACCACTACACCTTCCCTACTCTCTGCATGAGTGTAAGAGAGACTTAAACAAAACTAGGATTCTATATTCATAAATTAAACCATACACAAAGAACGAACATCCTGAAAGTAATGAAATTCCAACATGCAGATTAAGCTGGATAAGTAGTTCCATTAACCCAACAGGTTTCTCACATATTCTATCCCAATACGGTGGGGAAGAATTTCTTTTCCGCGTATTGTGTCGACCTGAACATGTTTGGTCCTCTGACTACGACAGCGTTCTTTTTTTTTTTAAGTTTTGTTTAGCTACTCGACAAAAGTGCTAATGAATCTGTCGCCTTCACATCAAAGACTTCGACTTTTTTATTATGAAGTGTCGTGGCGAGTCATGTGCTTTCACACTCCCCAGTGTGACAATGGGACAACCTGCTGTGCTTGCGGTTGCTTTGTGACAACGGCATCATCAAAAAATACGTCGGGACACAGAAAGCTACTGAAGTTACTACTGAATTTCTAAATGAAAATAAGAAAAAAATCACTGCATATAAATATACCAGAAGAGGACAGGTGAGAGATGACGAGGTGCTCAATAACTTGTTGCTATCAACTTGGTTGGTTTAAACTTTGTAGAATTATCGAACCGGTTAATTCAGAGGGATTTGTATAGTGACCGCTACTCTATTAGCTGGAGCGTCCACTGAGGCTTCATCAGAGATGGAGAGATGTCACTAAGGTTCCATTTTAGAACTGGATGAGTCGTTAAGACAGTAATGAAATTTACAAAGTAGCTGAGTTACGTCTACGTTACTGATAAAAAGTGTTATGTAGGTAGTGAGTACATGGACCTCAGGTTAACAAAGATGATCCAAGAAAGCTGTGTGAATCCGGCAAACTTTCTAATTAGCTTTGACTACTTTGATTCCAAGGTAAGACTTATCTTTTTCTTGTTATCTTAGTTAACCTCCCTATATCGTGAGGCAGCGAGTGTTTTTGTTGTAGCCTTCATCTTAGAGTGAGTACTCGCCTAGTTGTTGTGGGGGCTGAGTCTTGGCTCCTGTACTTCTTCAAGTTATTCAATCACGGCCACTATGAGGCAGAATGGCTTTCTTAGCCTGGCTACTCTCAGACATACTTCACATATACTCGGTACTATATTCATTACCAGGTCATTCGCTTTATTTAATGTTAGCTCCTTCCTTCATAATTATGTACTTGCTGGGTTTGAATTACAGTGACCACTTGTCTGATCACCCCCCGTAATTTGTTCTGCCATTCTGTATCCAGTACATGCATACTCAACTATTGCTTTACAGTCTTCTCAGGATAGTTTTCTTTCCCTAGGCTCCTGTTTCGTGACAAGTGTAAGAGTGGGTATGTCCCTGGAGTACTTACCAATCCTGAGGAAATCTGTCACCTGTCTTATTTTCTACACTGTGTCAGTGCTTTCTGTGATTCTTTCCATCTCAAGGTTCTTCCAGCCTCCGGGATGCCAATACAGTAATTGGTGATCACCCTCTTTATTCATGCATATTTTGTCTGCTATCACATCTTGTCTGCTATCATGCTCTTTCTTTTGTGCTATCTTCTATCAACAGGTCTGCAAAAGTCTCTTATTACCCCTCTTCCTTTCCTTTATCCTCCATTACCTCTTTCCCAATTTCTTTATTTCTTTTGTCAGTCTCTAAATATATTCTTCTGTGATAATCATACTAGCCTTTCCCACTCCCCATTATCCTCCTTTACTCCTTTAAATCTTTCAAACATCACCGCACAGAGAATTTTGCTTCATACCTGATTTTTTATTGTTTGTATAATCAATCTGCCATCATATATTAATGTCATCGCCCTTCCACTCGTCCATTCCACTTCAGCATTTCTTTGGGTTTCCTCCCAGGTTATCCTGTATTCAAGGCGATAAACACAGTCAGCAGTAACCAGGTGTATATTACCAGTTATGAGTGAGATTGGGAAAGTGTAGTGAGGGGTAGAAATGTAGTGGGTGAGGGGGCGGGGAAAGTTTGTTGTAGTGAGTGAATAGCTGTAGCGTAGTGGGTGGGGGGGATAATAAAAAAATAACACTGTAAAATAAAATTCAAACATTCGACTGAGTGGAAGATGGGTGCATAGAACGGGATTATTAACCGTATAGAAAGATGTTGAATTGCGGAGCACGACGATAGTACTATGATAACTGCAAAGAAAATGGTAAACTGGATAACAGGTACATAGAAAAAATGAAGATGCCAAACCAATAATATCAATTTTAAGGCCCTTGAGACTAGAATAATTACGTGTATCTAGAGAACCATTTAAAGCAGACGGATTACTGAGCCGAGACGGGAACTGAAGCCTATAACTGTTCGTCAACGCCTAAAATCCCTTGAATTGTGTATTTGTGCAAGTTAAATCACCTGTTCCTGCCTAACATTGGAGGAACTATTTTAAAATCTGCTCACTTTAACTGTTAAACTGTTATTTACGAATGCTGAGGGCGCGGTAGATAGTGAAAACTACCTCTGTTAAAAAACCGAGGTGCAAAAAATATAGTAGAGACTTAAAAAGTGCATAAATAATAAAAGGATTTACTTCATAATCCCGGTCTAATGCCAGTACTAGACAGTGTCTAGGCTGGGTCAGGGATCAATGCCAGTACTAGACAGTGTCTAGGCTGGGTCAGGGATCAATGCCAGTACTAGACAGTGTCTAGGCTGGGTCAGGGATCAATGCCAGTACTAGTCAGTGTCTAGGCTGGGTCAGGGATCAATGCCAGTACTAGACAATGCCAGGTAGTGCTTGTGATCGATACCAGAGTAATAAATTCCTTCCCCATGTCAATGTCAGAAAGGAGGGGAGCTCTCTCAGCCTACAGAATATGTAGTAGTGTTGAAGAGGAGGGATGGGGGGGGGGTAAGGAAGGAGGTCTAGGCAAGGATGAAATGTCAGCTGGTGAATTCCTCCATGAGCATTGAAATGGAGCATAAAGCGGAGTTTCTTCATAAGGGGCGCACCATTACAGTGGTTTATACGCACTTTTATTGCATTCCCAGGCCGGGGCGGCCCTCACACGTCATACAGAGTGGGTCTTTACAGTGGCTAGTTCGCCACACCAGTACAGAGCGCACGCTCGCTCGCACACCGGGTGAGAAGATGAGGAAGAAAAGGAGAAGAAAGAAAATGTGAAGTATATGGGCGAGAGAGAAAGAAGTCCGAGATACAGGTGTGGGCATCATGTCAGGTGTGTGTGTGTGTTAGTGTCATGTTAATGATGGTGTATAATGCATGGTGATGAATAAGACGCATGCGCAGCACGAAAGTATGTTTGTTGCCGAAGCGTTTCGTCTGCACGGCAGGCATATTTAATCGAATTCAAACGAGTATACAACCGGAGACAGTAAAGTAATTTTGAGGTGATCAGTCCTCCAGGTCTGGAAGGTGGTGGTAAATAGGGATTAGTGATAGGTGTGGGAGACAGTGAGGAAAGGGGATCGCAGTAAAGGGTGTGGGGAACGCAGTGAGGGGAGTGGAGGGAAATTGAGTGGTGTATAGGTCACAGTGAGGGGAGGGGGAGGGAGGGAGGAGGGTTAATGAGAGATCTATAGGTCACACTGAAGGGTTTGGTAGTCTACAGTAATGTAATAAATAATACGATTTAGAAATTATAATATGGATAATGTAGGTAAGAGTACGGGACAGGTAACTTATTACCTTGTGAAGAAAGTTAAACTCTTATCAAAATAAAAGAAATAATGTATATATATATATATATATATATATATATATATATATATATATATATATATATATATATATATATATATATATATATATATATATATATACACACACACATTAAGAGAATCTAGAGAAAGATATTCATTTTACTTAACTATGCGTGTGTGTGAATAATTCTTGGTAGTTTAGTGGGTTCTACGCCCTGTCTTGAGACCTCTCAAGTTGATTATACAAACAGGGAAAATATAAGAAGTTTTAGAATTTATTTCTGACGTCATTCTCGTTAGCACCCTGACACTCTCATTTACCTCTGATAATGACCAGCCGCTGTGTCCTCACACACACTCCTCATATTGCAAGGTTAAAGCCTTGGCTTCCTGCAGTGCCACAACTTTGGCTGAAGATATAACAGATGTATACGTACTCTGTTGTTATAATATCAAAGGCAGCTTTATCAAATTATTATTGTGCATTTGATGAGATGAATATCAGTTACTGTTTAAAGGTTATCCCTGAGATGAAGTGGATAGACTTACTTCTTAAGTTATAGCTCAAGGACAAACTTGAACCACTGGAGAATAAATAAAGTTTTCGTTTTTTTTTAACAAAAATTAAAAACAGAGTTGACCAACGTTGTGAATTTTATTGTACAAATTAAAAAAATAATAATTTTGTGACCAAGACAACTAGACAAAGGCAAGCAGATCCCACTGTCATTTTAAATGTCCATAATAAGCACCAGGACCGAAGCTCCGCAGCTACAATGTCTTTGGGATTTATGGGTTACGTTGTGCTCCTCAACAAGTAGGAGCTCTCAAGGGCTAGTATAAAGCAGTGAGAAACAGGATCCTCGGTAGTGCAAGACGAGTACCCTCACACTGGGCCTCTCACATTTTAACACCTTATTTGTGAGCCCTCAATAAACAGCGGAGCCAAGCACTACAGCCCACCCAGCCGCCTCCATCTCGCCAGGTTGTAATCCATAAACCTTCTCACTTCTATCGAGGAAAATAGAATCTTGGTGTTGGCCGGAGAGTCAATCATTCCATCACACTGTAAAGGTCGGGAGTGAAAAGAAATGTCCACTCTGTGAGGCTCGTAAAATATGGCCGTCATACGAATGGCGCACTTAAGGCCTGCCTGTGGAGGCGGCGAGGGAATCACAGGCTTTTATGGAGACTTTCCTACCTTTCCACCGGTTATGTCCGCTGTTTTACGACGCCCCCGCTTTTATTGGTATTGATATTGTATTCACAGCTTTTGTCCAATAAATTTTTTTCTTCCGTACCGGTATCGATACTGTCCCCAGAAATTATTTAAAGTAATACTGCAGAAGAAATTTCACGTGTGTTTTCTGTGTTATCGGCAGTAGTGTTGTAGTCGTGGAGGTCAGCGCCGCTGCGCTGCTCGCCTGCACGAAAATATAAAATCTACGGATATCGCTAACCAAGTTTCTCTGCTGGACATTTTCCTGGGTCTTTTAACGAGTGCGACCTCACTGAGTTTTCTCTTCCAAGGATTGTAAAAATAATTTAAGTACATCTTTCGAATTTTAAGAGCAAAGATAAACAATTGTTGCCAAAGTTTTACTAAGTTCAGCATTTTTATTTTAGTAATGGAAAAAAAATGGTTGGTATAAATGGATATTAAAGGGGTGTTTACTATTACTATAGTATACCCTTAAAAAAGACGAAAAAATTTATTTTTTTATTTTTTTTAATTAAGGTGTCTTTCAATACTGTGATTGTTGGTCAATATATTATTTATTACCGTACAAACTGATGGAAAGATGGAGACAACTCTATAATACAGTTATTAACTCGTGAATATTAACCCAGGATAACCCAAGAAAGTCATCCAGAGTGGCTTATATTCATTAGGGTCATTCGTTCTAAACAAACCATACCACGGGCGGGGATAGAACCCGCGATCAGAGAGTCTCAAAACTCCAGACCGTTTGCAATCGTGTCATTACGATTTCGTGAGTCATTCGTTCTCTATTCCAGGACGCGACCCGATACCCAGGTACCTACTTGCTGAATATTAAAATGGTATACAGTACCGACAGATTTATAAGACACATGTGCAACAATTAGGTATCTTTATTCCGAAACCTTTCGCCTACACATTAGACTTCTTCAGTCGAGTACAGAAGAGTGAGTAAAAGAAAAAGAGATGTAAAGACAATGTCATCAGTCCATCACCCTTGAAGACGTAGTTTTGAGGTGGTCAGTCCCTCAGTCTGGAGAAAATTTTTGCTCCATAATCTGGAACGATGTTCCAAACTATGGATGTCGCAGGAATAAGTCTCCAGAACCGCCAATGACATCACCTTCGCCAGCCTCCATGACTCGGAGCTGCCGTCTACACCATCCTCCCTCTGCAGGGTGCAGCAAGTTCTGCTTAGTTAGGACTACATCTAGCTTTCATGTCAAGACGACATGAACGTAAATACGCATGCGACATCCAGAATATCCATGCGCCATATGCAGTCAAACTCAAGAATCTCAAGGCGTGGAACAAGGCTAAACTTATCGTACAAGAGAACGATTGAATTAAGAGAAAGTGCCTCGAAGCATCTGCCATCAGGGTTCATGGCAGCATCGAGCAGAATCAAATCATTTTCAGCCTAATAAAATCACTTGCTTACCTACCACAAGGTAATCTTACCAGACCTACCACAAGGTAATCTTACCAGACCTACCACAAGGTAATCTTACCAGACCTAGCACAAGGTTATCTTACCAGACCCACCACAAGCTAATCTTGCCAGACCTACTACAAGGTAATCTTACCAGACCTACCACAAGGTAATCTTACCAGACCTAGCACAAGGTTATCTTACCAGACCTACCACAAGGTAATCTTACCAGGCCTAGCACAAGGTAATCTTACCAGACCTACCACAAGGTAATCTTACCAGAACTAGCACAAGGTTATCTTACCAGACCTACCACAAGGTAATCTTACCAGACTTACCACAAGGTAATCTTACCAGACCTACCACAAGGTAATCTTACCAGACCTACCACAAGGTAATCTTACCAGACCTACCACAAGGTAATCTTACCAGACCACCTACCACAAGGTAATCTTACCAGACATAGCCCCCACATAAACGATACCGTTTATCACCCGATCTCCCATATCTACGTCTTTGTCACATACAGTGTGACCTCCACCTCACTTTATTATTGAATTAAGAGGATTTTTTTTTCAATGTCTTTGAGCGAAACATCGCTAAAATAAACGATTGTTTTGTGTTACATGTCATAATTCCCACCACATACACAAATACACACTCACAAATACATGAAAAAATGGCATCGCCAACATTAAAACGAATACATTCTCTTGTAATACGCTAAAATAATAGACTGCATGTCTATACTGTCTTGTTAACATGGCATGATAGACTTTAAAATCTTGGTGTCCAACAGTGAGGGATAACAACAAATGTAATTGTTTGTCGGAGAATAATTGATATAAATTTAGTGGTGGGGTTACCGGGAGATACCACCACTCAGACCACCCCATAATGTAGTGGTGGGGTTACTGGGAGATACCACTACTCAGGCCACCCCATAATGTAGTGGTGGGGTTACTGGGAGATACCACCACTCAAACCACCCCATAATGTAGTGGCGGGGTCACTGGGAGATACCACCACTCAAGCCACCCCATAATGCCTGCTATTAACGGGTAATTAGATAACCGAATAAGGAGTCACTCAATTACTCTCTTTTATTCTCTTGTGGCGGCCTTGATTACCACAAAACTTTCCCGTAATCAATGGTAATCTGTGGCTGCCCTCACTCTGAGCGGCTCTCTCTCTCTCTCTCTCTCTCTCTCTCTCTCTCTCTCTCTCTTTCTTTCTCTCTGTCTCTCTGTCTGTCTGCCTCTCTCTCTCTCTCTCTCTCTCTCTCTCTCTCTCTCTCTCTCTCTCTCTCTCTCTCTCTCACTCTCTCTCTCTCTCTCTCTCTCTCTCTCTCTCTCTCTCTCTCTCTCTCTCTTTTCTCTCTTGCTCTATCGCTCTCTTGCTCTCTTCTCTTCTTCTCTCGCTTTCTTGCTTTCTTCCTCTCTCCCCCGATTTCGCTCTCTTCCTCTCTCGTACGGTCTAGCTTTCTCTCTCTTCCTCTCTCGCACGGTCTAGCTTTCTCTCTCTCTCTCTCTCTCTCTCTCTCTCTCTCTCTCTCTCTCTCTCTCTCTCTCTCTCTCTCTCTCTCTCGCACGGTCTAGCTTTCTCTCTCTCTCTCCTCACTATTGCTCTCCGCCTCCACTTCTCTCTCTCTTGCTCTTTTTCTTTCTCTCTTATTCTCTCTCTTTTACCTCTGCTTGTCTAAATCTGTCTACATATTTTTAGTTTCATTGTTCTGTCTTTACCTTGGTCAGTGTGATGTAGGGAGATATGTAAATACCCATTTGTAGAAATAGGTACAATCTATAGTCGTGGTGTCTGGTATCTGGTTGTATCACAAATATTAGAGATGTGCATAAGTATAGGTATCGGTGTTGGATATCAGCCAGTTTTACGGTATCGGTGTTGGATATCAGCCAGTTTTACGGTATCGGTGTTGGATATCAGCCAGTTTTACGGTATCGGTGTTGGATATCAGCCAGTTTTACGGTATCGGTGGTGGATATCAGCCAGTTTTACGGTATCGGTGTTGGATATCAGCCAGTTTTACGGTATCGGTGTTGGATATCAGCCAGTTTTACGGTATCGGTGGAAAAAAAGTCGATACTTTTAACATGTCAATATTCTACGTGTGCTTAAAAATATTAACATTAACATTCTACCTCACGATTGTGAAAGTTACTCACACGCACACGCACACGCACACACGCACGCGCTGTGTGTGTGTGTGTGTGTGTGTGTGTGTGTGTGTGTGTGTGTGTGTGTGTGTGTGTGTGTGTGTGTGTGTGTGTGTGTGTGTGTGTGTATGTGTGTGTTTGTGTGTGTTTGTGTGTGTGTGTGTGTGTGTGTGTGTGTGTGTGAAATTTAATCCTTGCAAATACTAAGTTAAGAAAATTGGAGAATGGAAAAGACGTCAGGAAACAGCATACAGGCTCCGGGGGTCAAGGCTGCTAACCTTCCTGAAAGAGGATTTCGGGGTGAGCATAGCTCCGAACATATCGCCTGAGGCACATATCAAGCGAATAACCGCTGCTGCAAAGTCGAGACTGACAAATTTAAAGGTAGCTCTTAGGAACTTCAACAAGAACTTATTCACGGCATATGTTAGGCCCATGTTAGAGTATGCAGCGCCAGTATGAAACCCGCATCTGATGAAGCATGCAAAAAAGCTCGAAAAGTGCAAAGGTTTGCATTGAAACTAGTCCCAGAAGTGAGGGGAATGAAACATGAGAAGAGGGTAGAGGAGTTAAACCTGATGATGTTAGACGACAGAAGAACCGAAAGTGACATGATTACGACATTTAAAATACTGAGAGGAATTACAGGGTGAGTCTTGAAAGGCGGGTACCAGACACACGACGTAACAGTGGAAGTTATAAAACACAGATGAGCCATAGGGATGTTAGGAAATACTTCATTAGCCTTAGAGTGGTCAGGAATTGGAACGACCTAGACAGTGAAGCAGCAGAGGCAGGATACGTACACAGCTTTAAGAATAGGTACGATAAGGCTAACGCAGCTAGGAGAGAGTGAAACCAGTAACGTCCAGCGGAGAGGCGGGGCCAGCAGCTGAGACTCAACCCCTGCAATCACAATTAGACGGGTGCACACACACACACACACACACACACACACACACACACACACACACACACACACACACACACACACACACTCCACAATATCTTGCGCTGAATAACCCACACTGGTTCAGCGCTCCACGAGAAAAAATATGCACTACCGCAGCACATTTAGTTTTACAGAGCAGATTCCAAAATTATTCTGACCCGTGTGCTGTGTGTGTGCACTCAGCTATTTATTCCCACGGGGAAGTGGGAGTTGGTCGAGTTAAGAGACCTGGGACTTCCTTTCATCCAGTAATCGATTGTGTGTGTGTGTGGTTGTGTGTGTGTGTGTGTGTGTGTGTGTGTGTGTGTGTGTGTGTGTGTGTGTGTGTGTGTGTGTGTGTGTGTGTGTGTGTGTGTGTGTGTGTGTGTGTGGTTGTGTGTGTGTGTGTGTGTGTGTTTGTATGTGTGTGTGTGTGTGTAAAGAAGACTCGTATGCTGGCAGTAAAACATCGAGGGAACATTTCGCTCACTAGGGACTCCTTCAGTCCTTCCATACTTATCAGTAATTACCTATTTATAGCTACGAGACCAGAGCTATGCTTGTCATTTATAACTTAAGCTGGTTCATAGTTGTTCATCAAATATCTTTTACACAGAGTAGAGATGGCCAGAAGGAGGAGTGCGCGGCTGTCTCGCCAGTTATTGGACTGCCTCGTACAAATAAATGAGACGCACCACAATCTTGGCGATTTTCCCTCTTGATGGACAGTGGTATTGTGCGCTGCTCCTCGACTGTTTTATCCAGAGAATGAGTAAATGCTCCTTCCTGCCCCGAATCATATGGTCTGGGCTTTGTTTCACGGCACGTAATGAGTGTGATTATCATTCGAGAAAAGCCACGTATAATAAAAGGATATGTAAACAAAAGCTTCGCCGCCATTGGTGTCTGCGTTCGTCTTTTGTTTGCGGAGTCAACTGAGCGTCCGTCGTCCTCCACACATTTCCAAAATGAGACCCGGAGGGCACGTTTTGTTTTGCTCTTGAACTGAGAAACGAACAGTTTTCTATCCAAAATCATAACTATATTTTATTTAAATGGAATTACGTGGAGTAATAAATAATATACAATGAATCAGAGTGACAGTACTGTGGCCGGAAGAATTTAATGTTAACCCCGCGGGGGCGTTGACCCCCGAAACCCTCTCCAGGTAAACTCCAGGTAAACCCAGTATTTCTTCCTTTCCAGATTACAGGTTAATAATGAAATATATGTTAAATATAGTTAACATGCAGAGTAGACTGGTGGTAAAATTAATATTTGTCGTGTACTGTCATTGATAATGAAATCGGAATTAGCCTGTAAAACACTTCGGTTTAATGAAAAAAAAAAACCGGAATCTTAGCCTTGTAATCAAAGCCACTAACTTCTCTCTCTCTCATTTTGGAGTCCAGATAATGAGCTAGGTGAAGATACGATACATTCAATACCATCAGAGCTGACACGTGATATCTCTTCCAAACTCTGGTCATAATAGAATAGTTTCTAATGTTTTCAAAAACAAAAACTTAGCACAGAATTCATCCTTTGATATGAATTTCTTCTGGTGTTGAAACAGGAGTATCCCTCAAGAACGTCGGTAGCCGCTATGGCTCTTATGAGCTACGGGTACAAGGGTAAAGAGCGGTGAGAGCGGAGGTGGTTGTGTCTTGGTTACAGACTTGAGGAATGAACCATTGCTGTGGTGTAAACACTGCTTCAGCTTCAGGGTTCACAACGCCAACATTATTTCTTCACCACAATAATTAATTAGCAGAAATTTGTGTAAGCGTTTTTTTTTGTTCTTCAATTTGATCTTTTACTACGTTCCTCGAATCGATTCTAAATAAGCCCCGTCCCTAACTCTCTCCAATTCGCCTCATTATTGGGAAAATTTCAGTTTTCTGAAATTCAGATCCTGAACAGAGGCATGAGAGCATATCAGCCCTGTTTACATGTGTTAGCTTCTGTTGGTAGTGGTATTCTGGTCTTGTCACTCCACAAAAAGCACAAAAGACACATCTTTCCGATGTGTCAGGCGATCCAATGACTAGAAATCAGTAGCCATCTGCCAGATAGCTGCCTCTGACTTCGTAAGTATTACTGAATTTTCCTGCGGGTCTAGGAGTGGCAGTTGAAAGTGTATAACTCCTAGCATTCTTTTCGGCTCACCCGCCGTCATTATTAGCTAAAAGACGGTTTTGTTAAGCCTTGCTCAATTGGTTTTGGAGGTGCCCTCCTGTTGTTATACACCAGGAGGGCACCTCCAGGGAACACCAACACCAGAGGTGACTAGTTCAGGCTGGGTACGTGGTTTCTCTTACTTGATTCTCAAGGCTGCTTCCCATCCCTCACACTTTTTACCTTTAAAATAGGATCTTATTTATTCTCCTGGATCCCAGGTAACTGCAAGACATACTAACGATTCTGCTTTCAGGCCATCCCTTGATTCAGAACCCGGTACTGGTACACCACGTATCACTTCTAATACCTTTGACATTCCCCCTCCTCCCCATATTACCTTGACTTGGCTTCAACGGTACAACGACGATTCACAGACAGTATACACACCAAAGGGCAGCGTAGATTGACGTAATCCGTCAAGGACAGTGTTGACAGAGCACACACCCGTATTGCGCACTAAGAAAAACATGACCTGGAAACCTTTCCTACTAACGGAAGTCTTCCAATCGCGACAACGGACACGAACTTTTTTATTTAAAACAAGTAAACAACTGATCTTGAAGCCCAAATGACCACATGCTTGTACAAGAAATCATGACCCATTTACTTACACTCTCTAAAAAGTGGGATGCGTAATTTTAATGATGCTGACCAAGTCCACAAATTATTATTACTTCATACCATTTGCAGGACCACAGTGACTACACTGACACCCAGCCTCTCGATTCATGCCGAGATGCACATTCCTCACACGGTCATACAACAAGACTTTATAACCTGTGCTTCGGACACAAATAGAAGTACCACATATCCCAGTCACCATTGTCGAAGGTCGAAACTCATTTCCGCCTTACTTGAGGGAGACAATCTGAGGGTCGATGACCATGAGTAGGTCAGTGCTTGCCAGTGAGTGAGATCAAGTCAACACCACTACAATGATGACACTACGGCCACCCAGTAAAACACTGCAGATCTCGGGAAAAAATATCCAGTCTGCTTACAAACGGATCATATTAACCAAAATTATGACCGCTTCAATTCCTTTCTTTACTGCAAAGAAGTACATTCCTCGTATTCTCGGGAAATCAGGTGTTTGGGAGAGAGAGAGAGAGAGAGAGAGAGAGAGAGACAGAGACAGAGACAGAGAGGGTTTGTCTTGTAACCCAGTCGTAACCCAACTCTGCAGGGAAAAATACCGTACACCTACTCAACAGTCCCAATAGTTAAATTATATGTATCTCTGCTGTTGCATAGCCCCCAGCCCCTTGTGTCTAAATGTTCACCATATGAATAAAAATGTCTCAAAAATTTAGTGCAGTAAAATATTAGCGATAAAGACCTGCAACAAATCAGAAGAGGCATATGCCTTTTATTACGTGGAAACTATACCAATATCTTCAACAAAGATACCAAAGTAAGGCATTCAAAGGTCAAAACTAATTCAAACCTTCCAATAAGAAACACCATCTTTGAAGGTTTAAAGCCAATCCGAAGAGGCATTCTCTTTTTGTCTCAAACCTATATCCTAAAATGCACTACTCGCTCAATAGTTGCGTTATCAAAAGGTTGAAGCCAATCGAATGCAAAACTCAGATTATAGTATGAAAAAAAAAAAAACACTATTTCAATTTTCCTAATTTCTTCCCTAGAGAAGATAAATAGGGAGCTACCCATTCTAAAATCATTCTTAGATTTTCTACCTAATAAAGTCAAACACTGATATATTTCTGACCAGAAGAGACATTCCCCAGCTGCTTCATGTTAACCAGTTTGTTCAAAAAACTGTCAAATTACAGTAAGACTTAACACAGCCTACAGTCAGGTGGAAGCCTCGCTGGAGAAACATACATCAGATTTAAAATTTGAAGCTGGCAAACATTTTCCAGTTATTGTACAGAATCCAACAATCTTAAGTCTGTTAACTATGTTATTGAATACAGAGCTGTATAACCCTTTCGAGTTTAGAGTTTAATTTTATTATTATTATTATTATTATTATTATTATTATTATTATTATTATTATTATTATTATTATTATTATTATTATTATTATTATATGATTAATAATAATAATAATAATAATAATAATAATAATAATAATATTATTATTATTATTATTATTATTATTATTATATTAATAATAATAATAATAATAATAATAATAATAATAATAATAATAATATTATTATTATTATTATTATTATTATTATTATTATTATTATTATTATATTAATAATAATAATATCATCATTATTATTATTGTTATTATTATTATTATTATTATTATTATTATTATTATTATTATTATTATTATTATTATTAAAAACAGAAATTTACAGTTACACAGCCTACCCCACACACCAAAAAAAATTTGTTTCAGAAGATGTATCAACCATTAAAAGTTGATACTTTTCAGATTTTTTATTTTAATCAGGATGACGCGCTAAACCCGTTGGCATCATATAGCACTTAAGGAATGGTAATCCTTCAGCTTTGATCCAAGGAAGGGGAGGGAAAGTCCAATTCCTTGAATCAAGAGCCCTTCAGCATCAAGGCGTACTTCACTTATTTAATGCAAATAATATACCATTTTGAAATTAAAATAAGCAAGATGGCACCTACGTAGTCCACTAACAATAACAACCTCTTCCTACTGAGGAAATTTTGAAGCCGGCCAGAAGAGGCTTTCTGAAGTTATCAGGAATGGTCTATATAAACTGTAGCAGAGGGCACCAACATATGCCAATTGTTCCATTAACTTTCAGGTTCTATGAAGTCCGATGAGTGGGCGAAACGTCTGAAGTAAAGGCTTCTGTATAAATGTATTTGTATCCACCGTCTACGAACCTTCTACATGCGTTTCCAAACTCAGGACCGGAATGAAAGTTGTGAGGAACGCAGGGTCAGGACCTAGTGGCGGACCCTGTAAATTTCCATTCCCTAGTTATATAACGTGTCAACCGGCTCTTCATTTGTTCTCGCATCGGATATTAACTTATTTCAAAAGCAATAAGTTGTAAAAAAAAAAAAACATTTCGAAAGTATTATATTTTTTTCTGCGCAAAATCCCGCTTTGTGGGGGTCACTTTTGTATGGGGGAGGGGGTAGGGTGGCCGGTGCTAGCGACTAGGCTGGTACTTCCTTGCGCCCTTTATTCTTGCATGAAAAAATTAAGTACCTTCCTGTGTGTTGCTGTCCAAAATTGTAGTACCTCCCTGTGTGTGTTGCTGATGACCATTCAGCTACCTGCTGATAACATTACAAGAATATTCGCCAGTTGCAGAGAGGAAACACTAGGTTGGGTCTCTGGTCTGTGGTATTAGTAACGTATACGCAAGAATTTTCAACGTTTTTCAACGAGGGACACAGGTCTCAGCGTCTGGCCTGCGGTGGGTTCGCAGTACAGTGCGGTACAGTGTATAGAGACGCGCATTTCTCCAGTGAATCTTTACACGAGCGCCATTTCACGCCTGGATCCAGACAGTCGTTAATGCAATGGAAGCAATCAATGTTTCCTACATCGAACACTTTGAAGCAGCTTCCTCTGTAGGAATCGTAATGCCATCCACTTTCTCCGGTTTGTGAGTGCTCTGCTACTAGTCGTTCTGGAAAATGGATCAACTGTCAACGCAGCATCGTAGCTGCAAAGCTACAAGTGCAAGTGCACATTTTTTTCCAGGTTTCTGGTAGCTGCGCTCTTTCCAATTAATTCTGAATTGTTTCTCAAGAGTCGCACTGGCAGTGGGTACCTTCTCTCAGTACCCGTGAAAAATGATTGAGTTCCACGGCTTTCGTTATGCTTCCTCACTTCCTTTCTTGTAGCTAGACACGTTTATATCTGTTGTCCTCTCCATTCCTCTCTGCTTTATAAAACTAACATTACATTAATGGTATACAATGTTGTCTTAATAAGTAATATGTCTGACATTTTTGTATATTACGAAAATCTCTTCGTAATGGGGATATCCGAATGTTGCACATGTTTCTTGAACTTTGTATCTGTTTTACTTGTCTAGTTGTGTCTGCGGGGATGATCTCTAGCTCTTGGATCCCGCCTTTACATTTCCATTGGTGCGGTTTAATCTTTTGAGTTTCGTCATTATCCACTATATTGTCTTAATAGATTCCATTTATTGACGACCCTCGCACTGAATGAATTCTTAATTCTTCGTCTCATTTGAACTTCAGTTTTAATTTCATTCTTTTTCCTCCCTTCCCAGTCTGTCCCAGTCAACTTTATTTCTCAGGGTATCTGTTAAGTTGTGATCACGTCTCCATTGGTGTTTTCGGTACGTGTGTTTCCGGGAACTACACAAGCTAATATATTGGTAAACATGTTTCATGGGACTACACAAGTTACTGTGTTGGAGCACACAATTGCAGGGACTACGAAGGTTATTATATTAGCATACATGTGTGTAGGATCAGCGTGTTGCATATTCTTATCTCTTCTCTCGCAAAGAAACGTAAGTCTTGGCATAATAAACTTAATATCTTCAGTATTCTTCAGTCTTACAATTCCTTGCGCTGTATAGTCCTTGTGGCTTAGCGCTTCTTTTTTGATAATAATAATAATAATAATAACAATTCCTTGTTCACTCAGATTCCTTGAGGAACTTTCCGGTGTTCAAGGCGGAATCGCTGACCTTAGCAGCAACACATGAAAGATTTGACTTAGTGCTATAGCAAGACATTCAACTACGTAAGAACATAAGAAAAAAAGAACACTGCAACAGGCCTACTGGCCCATGCGAGGCAGGTCCAATTCACCCACCGGCTTAAGCCAATGCCTTAAGGTAGTCAGGTCAGGTCCCATTCACTAAGGAAGGAGCATGGCAACTGACCTAGTAGCACAAGCTAGTCAGGTCCAACTCACACCCACCCACACCCACTCATGTATTGATCTAACTTATTTTTAAAACTACACAACGTCTTAGCTTCTATAACTGTACTCGGGAGTTTGTTCCACTCATCCACAACTCTATTACCAAACCAGTGCTTTCCTATATCCTTCCTAAATCTGAATTTTTCCAGTTTAAATCCAGTGTTGCGAGTCCTGTCTAGGCTAGATATTTCTAGCACGCTATTTACATCCCCTTTATTAATTCCTGTTTTCCATTTATACACCTCGATCATATCCCCCTAATTCGTTATTCAACAGTTTTCTTTTTCATTTATATTTGAAAATGTCTGCAACTCTATAAGAAAAAACTTTTAATTAAAGGTCTCACTTTAAGGACACTTAAAAAATACTCGAAAATTTGGGTTGAAGGTGGAACGTTTAACGTTCCACTTTAATGACACTTAAAAATACTTGAGAGGCACACAAGGGCAATTGTTAATGTTAAGCATATTCTTTTTTTTACTCAAATTTATATTTCGTAAATATGTTCATTACTTTTCTATTGATGCTTATCGAGTGATTTACTTATTTGTCTGGGATAATTGAGCAAGGAAAGTAATTAAGCCATCTAGGAAGACCCAATTTTCCTAGACTTTCACAGATTTAGGAGACTTCTCTGGTAAGATTTACGCTTCTGTCTCAGTGTTCTCTGGTAGGATCTTTATCGTTGTTGTTGCTGTTTTTACTGTTATTTTAATTGTATCTTCGTCAATATTACTCATATACATTATGTTCCGCCCTCCCACATTCCCTCTCATTTACATTTCTCTCCTTTTCATCCTGCCATATCACCCTTCTTCCCTTTTATCCTTCTTTCCCTCCTTCCCTTCTACCCTTTTCACTCCCCTTCCACCCTTCTCACCCTCCTTCATTTCCACCTTTCTCACCCTCCTTCATTTCCACCCTTCTCACCCTCCTTCATTTCCACCCTTCTCACCCTCCTTCGTTTTCCTCTTTTCTCTACTATATTCTTCCACTCTTACCATCTACCTCTCTCCCTCTGCTCTTCCATTCGCCAGAATTCCCTGTTCTTCTTTTCCTGTCAGACTGTTGTATATCGCCAACAGCAATAACATCTACCACCATCCTAACAACCATAACCACCACAACAACCACAACCACCACCCTAACAACCACAACAACCACAGCAACCACAACGACCACAACAATCACAACCACCACAACAACCACAATCACTACCCTAACAACCACAATAACCAAAACCACCACAACAACCACAACTACCACAACAACCACAACTACCACAACAACCACAACAACCACAGCCTTGCCTCTTCCTGTCCTCAGTCTCTCTCCATCTCATACTCCTTTCCGTTTCCTTCTCTAAATTCTTTTGCTATCTTTTACCTTCTATTCCCCCCTCAATATTCTTCCCCTCCCACTGCTCCCATTTCCTCCCAACATTCTTCTTTCACTCTCTTCACTCCCCACTCTTCCCCTCTTTTTATTGTCCCCTCACCCTCACTATCCCACTCCTACAACTCATCTCCCTCTAACTTTCTCCCGTCACTCCGAGGCCATCATTTTCCCCTCTCCTCTCTATTCCCCTTGCCTTCTTTTCATTTCTCCCTCTCCCTAGTAATCTCATCTCTCCTATCCCCCTCCCCTCAATCCTCTCTCCCCCTCCCTTCAGTTCTCTTTCCCCCTCCTCTCACTCTTTTTCCTTCCTCTCATTCTTTCCCCCTCCTCTCTCCACCTCCCCTCACTCTTCCTCTCCTCACTATCCCTACCCCCTCACTCCTCTCTCTCCCCTCCCCTCCCCTCACCAAGGGCTGCCTTCTGATTCCCCTCTGCGTATTTAATTTCCCCAATAATCTCAAGCTACGTTAAAATCGTCACGTGACGAAGTTTGCTGAACCATCCAGATTGCAGAGAGTGCAAATTGCAGAGAGTGCAAAAACTTGTCAGTGTAGGAGGGCAGGTGGGCCCCCGCTCCAGGCGCAACACATGCAACACAAACAAGAACAATAAACAAGTTGAGACACAACACACTCACCGGAGGATTCAATTTCTGAAACACTAGACCAATTTCGGTGAACAATATCAACCCTTTTGAATTCCCTAATACACGCCACTCCCACTGTATCATTGTCAATTGCCCATGCCATTTCATTTAATTGACCTTGTTAGCACAGCATACAAGGCAATTAGCCCGCCGTAACGACATTACCAGCGGTCTCTACACGGGCGGGTCATCCCGGGTTTACGCAGGGGGGAGCGGGATTGTCGCCAGGTTATTCAATTACTCACGTCGGGCAAGAAATATGTACGTGTTGTGAAACCTGTTTTCCCCCTCCTCTCTGTCTCTTTCTTTCTTTCTCTCGACTTTCTGCCTTTTCTACGTTTGACTAGGAATTATTTGTTCTAGTTAACGCGAAGAGGGGTGTGGTAGTGTGTTTGTGAGGCGAGGAGGAGGGGCGAGTGAGGGAGGGGAGAGAGCCAGCTGGAAATGGAGGGGAGGGGGTTGTGGGTCGCGTTATTGGATTACTGGTGACCGCTGGCCTATCACAATACAATATACTGCCAGTTTGTTCTAAAGCTCTTGCAATGATTTATTGCAGTTTTTTTTTTGGAGAAAATTATTGACCAATATTTTTTTTGTGTGTGGGGGGGGGGGGTGAGGAGGAGGATTTAAGGTTGATGTATGTTGCAATTACGATGCTAAAACAGTGGGATGATTTAGATGTTTATGCTGAACGCCGCTACCACTGTGGTCAGTAACACTGTTGTGACGGCTGGCTGATTGTGACAGGTTGCTGGTTGTGACAGGTTGCTGGTTGTGACGGGTTGCCGGTTGTGACTGGTTGTTGGTTGTGACAGGTTGCTGGTTGTGACGGGTTGCCGGTTGTGAAGGGCTGCTGGTTGTGGCAGGTTGCTGGTTGTGACGGGTTGCCGGTTGTGACGGGTTGCTGGCTGTGACGGGTTGCTGGTTGTGACAGGTTGCTGGTTGTGACGGGTTGCCGGTTGTGAACGATTGCTAATTTTGACAAGGTGCAGGTTGTGACAGATTGCCGGTTGTTACGGGTTGCCGGTTGTGACGGGTTGCTGGTTGTGACGGGTTGCTAGTTTTGACGAGTTGCTGGTTGTGACGGGTTGAGGAAGGACACTCCTCACTGGCTGTCTGCCTCTCTAGGAACCCAGCATCTCGACATAAATAGTGGGGATATTTCCCCTTTTATCTAAATTTGCTAACACGACCGATGGCATGGAAAAAATTGTATATGTGGTTTACAGATGCAAAAAAAAAAAATACTCTGGGTAGTTCAACGTCTTGGTGATTATCATTAACATAATGTGAAAGTAAACTGGTCACAACAGTAGCAAGTTGATAGCGACATTATAAACTTGATAATATTGTAAACAAAAAAAAAAAAAAAAAATAAACAACAACTGAGGTTTACATAAGTTTTCTTGCTTGCAGTCAGAGCTGAGGCCAGACATCCCTATTGACCTACTGGACAACTCGGCTGTTTGTGTCTGCGACCTATACACTCCACACAGCCGTCGTTATACCATTACCTCGGTTCAACCAGCCAATCACAAGGAAGCCCACCAAAGCTGTGAAGCGATGTGGTACACGCGTGAAACAACTCTGGCAGACTTATCTTTCCTGCTGGTCGCCACGGTTTACCCTGTCTTGCATTTGCCACATTGTACAAAGCTGTTAATACTGTACATAAGCTATATATGTTGTAAATACCAACTTATTTTGGTGAAAGAAATATATTAATTTATTTCAGCTGTCATCTTGCTCATTGCTAAGTGGTTATAGCATTTCGGCAAGGTGTGCAGGCCATATCTACACCTGTGTACGTAATAGGCATTCCAAATAATTTAGATATTTTATTGATATTTTGGTAGCAACGACCTCCGCACCTTTTTTCCATCTCCACTTATTCTCCTGACTTGAAAAACACTGTGAACGCTGAACAATGTTCAATTTGAAAGAGAACATCTGACTTAGAAAGTACTGCCATTGACGTTGCGTCTTTGGTTTTCTCGTTGCCTTTGTCATATAGTGCTTTCCAAAGGACAAATCCCGTAGCTTAATTATTTTACGTCTGCGACGTGTGGATGGATGTCACTTGTACCTGGCTGCGACGTGTGGCTGGCTGGTTGGCTGCGGCATGCAGCTGCCTGCCATAGCTGGCTGATTATTATAGGTTGCTGGCTGTGATGTTAGGTTGGCTGCCATGGGTGCGAACAACAACATATAAATACAATAAGAAAATTAAACTAAAAATTCCGAAGTATTGTTAACTACTATGGTGTCATCATCAACGTGCGTGCCATGGTGGTGGCGACATCAACGTCTGTGAGATGGTTGTGGCATCATCAATGCGAGTGTACCACTGTAGTGGTGGCGTCATCAACGCGAGTGTGCCACCGTGGTAGCATAAACGCGAGTGTGCCACGGTGGTGGTGGCGTCATCAACGCGAGTGTGCCACCGTGGTAGCATCAACGCGAGTGTGCCACGGTGGTGGTGGCGTCATCAACGCGAGTGTGCTGCAGAGCTTCAATATTGTGTGGGTGTGGAGGCGCCTTAATGCTCGTTAACTGTGTTATGATTCAAGTGGCGGCCACGCCCACTGCTCCTCTACTGATTACCTCCAAGTAAATGACATCTATAAACGCGACGGCACTCTGGTGCTCCACCGCCATTACCAGTACCGGGGTAGAGAGCCAAGAGCTCTACCACTGGTGCTCCACCATTACCAGTACCGGGGTAGAGAGCCAAGAGCTCTACCACTGGTGCTCCACCATTACCAGTACCGGGGTAGAGAGCCAAGAGCTCTACCAGCGGTGCTCCAACATTACCAGTACCAGGGTAGAGAGCCAAGAGCTCTACCAGCGGTGCTCCAACATTACCAGTACCAGGGTAGAATGCCAAGAGCTCTACCAGTGGTGTGAGCTTTCGTGTTGGTGCGTCTTTTTCCATTTTTTACGTTTAGCTTCAAAGATTCTGAGGCGCCTATTACCAAGCAGCTGCTGGGTTAGGGGGAGTAAACTTGCCCATTATCTTTGGTGCTGGATGACTTGGTTTTGTTCCGATGATTGGATTTGCTTGTTCTCGCCGTCAATTGGCTCAAGAATCTCACGTAATTTGTTGAGGTCAGAAGTCAGGCATGAATTAGCAATATTCACTCCGAAAGGTTAGATTTAGGTAGCAAAAAAGGCAGGAACCGAGCCATATGCTTACCAAGAATGCGAGTGAAACAATGTTTGGGTGTCCAGGAGAGTTTACGTCTTTTCTCAAAGGAATCTTACGTTTTAAATGGGGATGTAAGATTTGTGTCACATCTCTGTAGCAGTTATGTGAGTGTAGTTAATTTAATATCTTGTCTGGCTATCATGCGACGGAGGATAGAGGACTCACCACTCCATATGTTAATTAACATATGACTAGTACTGTGTGTCAAACATATCACAGTGTTTGTCTTACACTAAGACTGTGTACCTTTATATCAACCTGGCTTAATTATTATTATTATTATTATTATTATTATTATTATTATTATTATTATTATTATTATTATTATTATTATTATTATTATTATTATTATTATTATGGTAAAGCGAGGATTAGTAGAGATTTGAGCTTCCGTCCAATAAATGTGAGAGACACTACTTCCTCAGTCAAACGTTTCCCCTGGCAAAGTACAAAGTGAATATGACTGTACAGCAGCTATTTATACTAGTCACATTTCTGCTTTTGTCTAAAATTCTTAAACCAATAATTTTAACTTAAAATTTAAAAGTCGTTTGGGATTAGCAAACTGTTATTTTCGAGATGAATTATAATTACAACAATCTTCAACTTATGCATTAAAATTTTGGCTATATACTAAACAGAGTGAAATTAGGAATTTTAGAAGGTTTACATATTGGAAAATTTAAGCGTAGAATAAACTAGACGTATTTCAGTCTCTGCGGGAAGCAAGAAAATTGTCTCGATATTACATAATTCCAGACGCCATTACCTCAATGCATGCCTAAGAAATAGTGTAGGGCGATGGTAAACTCCCTTTTATTATTACTCACGAAATCATAATGACACGATTGCAAACAAACCATACCACGGGCGGGGACAGTACCTGCGATCGTGTTATTACGATTTCGTGAGTCATGATAACGGCTTTGATGGGACTTGAGCTAGAGTTCGTCACGGTCACGCTGGTGGGAGATTCGTCTGTAAAAACTTGGGTCACAGTGGTGCCTATGCTAACCTTCCTATGGTGTATAAATATAGCTAGTTGGATGAATTTATCATAGCCAGCTGAACCAGTGGCTAACGCGTCGGTCTGGAGTTTTATGACTCTCTGATCGCGGGTTCAAGCCCCGCCCGTGGTGTGGTTTGTTTCCCTTTTATTATTTTTTTTACCACCGTTTATAACACGGAAACCACTAGACCTTAATAATTAAAGTTTGAAGCTGATCAGAAAAGGTATTCTCCAGTAACTGATCTCAATCCAACGATTTAATTTTTTTTAATAAGTACAGTAAAATATAAATTTTGCACCCTCTCAGGCTAGACGTGTGAGGTGTTACCATCCTTATAGAACGCACCATCGTTAATATTTTGAAGCCGATCAGAAGAAGCATTCTTTAATTATGGAATATAAATGAATATCGCTGTTCAGTCACACTAGCCAACTGGAACCTACGCCGCTCAGTAACAGCAGGAACTATGTGTTCAGGGATCCACACTAGTGGCGGACATTTCAGACAAGTAAAACAGGCATTTGCCAGTTATGCCACAAAATCCAGCTATTTCAAACCTTTTTTTTTAAACTGTTTTAGTATATAGTAATAAATTTATTTGTACAAAAATTAATGATACTGGTTACTATCCTGTCAGTAAGATGCATCAGCCATTAACTGCTGAAGCCATTCAGAAGAAGTAAACCGAAATTTATTGAATGGCAGTAAAAATTTCATACAGTTTTGCACACATGGGCAAATCTACACTTTAATTTCACTCTCTGCCTTCAGTGGCACTGTTACACCTTTATGATAAATGTGTGTAATTTAGGCCTACCGTGGCTTGTTCCCTAAGTGGAAGTGTCTCCTACACCAGTTAAGATAAGATAAGATAAGATTTCGTTCGGATTTTTAACCCCGGAGGGTTAGCCACCCAGGATAACCCAAGAAAGTCAGTGCGTCATCGAGGACTGTATAACTTATTTCCATTGGGGTCCTTAATCTTGTCCCCCAGGATGCGACCCACACCAGTCGACTAACACCCAGGTACCTATTTGCTGCTAGGTGAACAGGACAACAGGTGTAAAGAAACGTGTCGAAATGTTTCCACCCACCGGGAATCGAACCCAGGCCCTCCGTGTGTGAAGCGGGAGCTTTAGCCACCAGGCCACCGGGCCACCGGGTTTGTATGACTTGTACTACGTCATTACTCTCCTTACCACGGTGTCTAGTTTATGACTACTATCATATATACCTAGACACCTGCGAATGTTCAAGATAACTCCTGAACTTTATTGTACATTATTCGCTGAAAGGTTTTTATTAAAGTAAAATTTGTCTACTTTCATTTACCCTTGTTGATAATTACTGGTAATATTATGACTTGATTATTCTATCGATTTATGGGAGTTTGTTGTTACAGTCGGTGAAACAAGCTCTACCAGGTTGTAAGATGGACTCTTGGCTTGGCAGGGTGCATTCTGAAGCAACTGAAAACAAGAATAACATGTATGGTATCATAAAACTTATATTTCAAACAGTTCATCATCCCCCCAGAGGTAGTTCCTGTTTCTAAGATACCGAAGGCATTTCCTTACTGGATCGTATCACAAAGTCGATGGAAAATAAAGGTGGTCGCTTTGGAGACCTTATTTTTCCTGGCGAGATTACCACCTAAAGCCTTCAAAAAATTGTATGTTCTCTTGTCCGATGTTCCGAGGGTATCCGATCTTATTGGAATGAAGCTACAGCATGGTGCCAGGTTCCTCTGTTCAATCCTCGGGGTTTTCCTAAATCTGGTGGTACCAACCCTCTTCGATTTCGGCGTATCGTAGGTGGGTGACTCTCATTGTAGATGTACAGATGCAGACTCATGCTATCAGTTTACCGTCTTTTCAAGGTAACATGATGACTCATCTGGACACCTCTGAATGCTTTCAGACCTGATTAGTTGAGATTCCTGTTCTGATGGGCAATGGGTTGTATCGAGGCTTTAATAATATAGTTGACCTCTTCACGCCTGGCATTATTTTGTTCATACTTATACCTAGCAAGTTTAGCGCTTTGTTTTGATTATAATAATAATGTTCATACTTATAACTGATGAGACCATGAAGCTCAAATTGGTCTGCCAACACACTGCAGCAGCTACACTTACATTTGTTGAATATGAGAGCGGGAGTGGAAGTGGAGGCAAGATAAGGATCTACACCAGCGAAAGTGACCTGAGATCAAGGCAGGCGCACAAGGATGCATTAATTTAATATAGAAAAAGGATTATTAACAGGCAACACTTGTTTTGAGAAAGAGGATAAACAAGTATATGAGATATATGGGTGCAACAACAGCGGTTTGTTAGACTCTGTATTAATAGAATGTTTATGGGCAGTCCCCTATATTTACACGTGTCTAGAATGGTGACAGATATATCAGATTATACAGTAAGAGGTAACTGGGGAATAAGGAGAATGTCGTCAGTGGGTAAGGAGGTGAAGTTGAGCAAATTAGAGGCGACAGTGTAAGATATAGATTTCTAACTATTGGTTGGAAGATTGATTAAGGAGAATACAGGTAATGAGGGGGGTCGAAGAAGTATATAGTGGTAAGGGAGAAAAGTTAGTATATGGGAGGTTTTTTTTCACGAAGCAGTGATATACAAAGGGCAGAGAGGTTAACAGTGGTGAAGTGCAAAAGAAGAGCCATTGAGCTGGGAGTTTTTTTTTTAACAATTTGTGCTGGGAATAAAAGAAAGTTTTGGAGGGAGATTTAAAACACCTATCGAACAAATGGATTTAAAAGTTAAAAATAAAAGAGGGGAGATGATAAATGGGGGAAGTGGACGTGTTGGAAGGAGATGGAGGGGATATTTTGAAGGGTTATTAAATATTGATGAAGAAAGAGAAATGGCGATTCCATGCATTGAGCAGGAATGTATAACACTGTGAGGGAAGTGCGTGAGGCAGTGAGTAGAATGAAAAGGGGTTAAGCAGTTGTTAACAGGATGCGAATAAAGTTTTGGAGTATGGAAAAAGGCACTTGTATACGTTTCGCCAAGTTTGGAGATAACCAAGAAACATAAAGATATATATAATGGTAGGAGTCAGATGCCAAGCTTCAAGAGGGTAGTAGTAGTAATAGCGGTAGTAGCAGTGGTAGTAGTAGTAGTAGTAGTAGTAGTAGTGGTGGTAGTAGCAACAGCAATAGCAGCAGCAGTAGTAGTAGTAGTGGTAGTAGCAGTAGTAGTAGCAGTAGCAGTAGTAGCAGTAGTAGAGGTAGTTGTAGTTACAACTGTGATGAGACCACGTTACAGAGATCTCCGTAATGGGCAATATCCTGTTGATCAACAATTTGGATATGGTATAACCGCCGGACTTTTGAGGGATTGTTACTGATAGTAATTAGGGCAGCCTCTGTACACTTTCGTCATCATAAATCTTCCTTAACGACTAACCTTATAAAATAGAGTAAGGCAAGGTTAGTCGTTAAAGAAGATTTACGACGTCGAAAGCGAATAGAGGCTGCCCTAATTGCCTCCATTAACACAATCCATCAAAAGTCCGGCAGTTACACTATATCCAAATTGTTGATCAACAGGATATTGCCCATTTTGGAGACGGCTGTAACATGATCTCACCACATCTATGAGATGTGATGAGATCTCACAGCCTGCCATCTTAATTCTGTCACTACATATACTTGTTCTTAGTTGTCTCTGTATTAAAACTGAAGAAAATACTAGTGGCGAAACGTTATTTTTAATAACTGTTCTGAAATGTACGGAAGCGAACTTTCCGAAGAGGTCGAACTCCCTTAAAAATTTAATTTTTCCAAAAAAAAAAAAAAAAAAATCTTTTAAAAACAATAGATAATTTTTTTTAATTGACAATGATATAAAGATTTTTATTGTTAGACTAAACCTAACTTAGAAACTTCACGTAACCTATCTTAAACTAACGTAATTGTTTTAGCTAGCTTCTGATATATATATATATATATATATATATATATATATATATATATATATATATATATATATATATATATATATATATATATATATATATATATATATAAGTTTACTGAGTATACCAGGAAAAGTATACGGTAGGGTTATAATTGAAAGAATTAGAGGTAAGACAGAATGTAGAATTGCGGATGAGCAAGGAGGTTTCAGAGTGGGTAGGGGATGTGTAGATCAAGTGTTTACATTGAAGCATATATGTGAACAGTATTTAGATAAAGGTAGGGAAGTTTTTATTGCATTTATGGATTTAGAAAAGGCATATGATAGAGTGGATAAAGGAGCAATGTGGCAGATGTTGCAAGTATATGGAATAGGTGGTAAGTTACTAAATGCTGTAAAGAGCTTTTATGAGGATAGTGAGGCTCAGGTTAGGGTATGTAGAAGAGAGGGAGACTACTTCCCGGTAAAAGTAGGTCTTAGACAGGGATGTGTAATGTCACCGTGGTTGTTTAATATATTTATAGATGGGGATGTAAAAGAAGTAAATGCTAGGGTGTTCGGGAGAGGGGTGGGATTAAATTATGGGGAATCAAATTCAAAATGGGAATTGACACAGTTACTTTTTGCTGATGATACTGTGGTTATGGGAGATTCTAAAGAAAAATTGCAAAGGCTAGTGGATGAGTTTGAGAATATGTGTAAAGGTAGAAAGTTGAAAGTGAACATAGAAAAGAGTAAGGTGATGAGGGTATCAAATGATTTAGATAAAGAAAAATTGGATATCAAATTGGGGAGGAGGAGTATGGAAGAAGTGAATGTTTTCAGATACTTGGGAGTTGAAGTGTCGGCGGATGGATTTATGAAGGATGAGGTTAATCATAGAATTGATGAGGGAAAAAAGGTGAGTGGTGCGTTGAGGTATATGTGGAGTCAAAAAACGTTATCTATGGAGGCAAAGAAGGGAATGTATGAAAGTATAGTAGTACCAACACTCTTATATGGATGTGAAGCTTGGGTGGTAAATGCAGCAGCGAGGAGACGGTTGGAGGCAGTGGAGATGTCCTGTCTAAGGGCAATGTGTGGTGTAAATATTATGCAGAAAATTCGGAGTGTGGAAATTAGGAGAAGGTGTGGAGTTAATAAAAGCATTAGTCAGAGGGCAGAAGAGGGGTTGTTGAGGTGGTTTGGTCATTTAGAGAGAATGGATCAAAGTAGAATGACATGGAAAGCATATAAATCTATAGGGGAAGGAAAGAGGGGTAGGGTTCGTCCTCGAAAGGGTTGGAAAGAGGGGGTAAAGGAGGTTTTGTGGGCGAGGGGCTTGGACTTCCAGCAAGCGTGCATGAGCGTGTTAGATAGGAGTGAATGCAGACGAATGATACTTGGGACCTGACGATCTGTTGGAGTGTGAGCAGGGTAATATTTAGTGAAGGGATTCAGAGAAACCGGTTATTTTCATATAGTCGGACTTGAGTCCTGGAAATGGGAAGTACAATGCCTGCACTTTAAAGGAGGGGTTTGGGATATTGGCAGTTTGGAGGGATATGTTGTGTATCTTTATACGTATATGCTTCTAAACTGTTGTATTCTGAGCACCTCTGCAAAAGCAGTGATAATGTGTGTGTGTGGTGAAAGTGTTGAATGATGATGAAAGTATTTTCTTTTTGGGGATTTTCTTTCTTTTTTGGGTCACCCTGCCTCGGTGGGAGACGACCGAGTTGTTGAATATATATATATATATATATATATATATATATATATATATATATATATATATATATATATATATATATATATATATATATATATATATATGTATGTATGTATGTATGTATGTATGTATGTATGTATGTATGTATGTATAGAAAAAATGGAAAAGAGTAAGTGCAAGAAGTAAAATATATGGTATAATTATTATTGACAAAATTAAGGGTAAACGAGACAGTAGGACTGAAGAGAAACAAGAGTATTCAGGAGAGGATGTATAACTCAGGTGTTTACATTGAAGTTTACGAGTGAACTGCTCTTAGATAAGAGAAAGGGGCATTAGGTTGCCTTTATGGATTTGGAAAATACGTAGGATAAAGTGGATAGGAGAGTAATGTAGCAGTAGTTGCAAATATGTGGTGTAGGTAGTGACTCGAAACAGTGAAGAGCTTTTATGCAAAAAGTGATGCTCAGGTTAGGGTATGTAGGAAAGGAGAGGGAATTTATTTCCAGGTAAAAAATACCTCACAGAGATGAGCGATTTCACCATGGCTGTTTAGCGTATTTATGGATGTGAATTTTAAAATAAATTAAGTGGGAGTTGTCACAGTTGCCTTTTGCAACTGTGACAACAGTTGCCTTTGGGAGATTCTGAAGAGAAGTGCTAAGGGAGGTGAAGGAATTTGGGTGATCATGTGAAAGAAAACAAAAAGCGAACAAAGGAACGAGCAAGGTGATGAGAATGACTAAAAATCTAGACAATGAAAGATTGGATATAAGATTGGTGGAAAGGAGTATGGAAAAAGTTAAGTGTTAAGAAATTTGATAGTGGACCTGTGCGTGAAAGAGTGGATGGCTGTACGGAAGACGAGGTGAACCATAAAATAGATGTGGGGGAAAAAGGTGAGTGAAGTGTTATGGCATTAATAGAGACAAAGAACTTTATATATGGAGACAAAAATAGGAGTG